>NW_010536455.1:4279-29410 GCF_000687285.1 Phaethon lepturus | reverse complement strand
TGGTTGCGGTGCGTTTGCGTTGTCGGGGACTAAGAGGGAGGGAGGTTGCCGGGCGGCAGGTGACGGGAGGTCACCCTCAGCCGGACGAGGCTCTAGGGCAGCCACGGGCGAAGGGGCTGTTCGGTGCTGGGGCGCAAGCTCGCCTCATCTCTGGCTGTGTAAAAGCCTTCAGAAAGTCAAAGACGGTTTTGCGGTGAGCTGAGGGGTGGCTTCTGATGGCAGAAATGTAGACAAGAGATCCGTCAGCCAGGTAAAATCACCGCCTTTATATTCGAGAAATAAGAAAAAAAGAAAAAAAAAAAGGTGTCATCTGAATATGGAAAGTAACCTGCCATTTCCATGTAACACACTACGGTTTAAACGGAACAAGTGATGCAGAAAATCAGAACAGCCATAACCAACCGGGCTGCTGATTCAGGCCGTAACTGCACTAGTGACTAAATCTGATGTAGTTGGTCCCACAACTGAAAATGTATCAGACAAAGATGTTAAGTAACACAGCAAAACTGTCTGGGTAAGCCGCACAATGTCGGAGCAGGATCAGTTTTCAAGCCCAGAGGATAAATCAGTGTGGGACTGATGCAGAAAAGAAAGACGCATATAAAATCAATGAGCTTTTGTAAGGAGAAATTGAAAATTTCACAGAATTTGCTTAGGATATTTAAATGTGTTTCCTACGCAGAAATGGAAGTAAGACACACTGAATGAACAGAGTGTACTGAGGGCATATAATCAGTAAAATAAAAGAGTTTCAGAATTCATAACTGATTTGTGATAGAAATAGGTACAGCAAAACTCTGTGAGATACTCTGTTTGGAATGGATTTATTAACGATGCTTCTTTCCCACCAGCTCTACATTCAGCACTTTGCTATAGGAATGATAAATCCCAGCCTTTTTAAATGTTTAACAGGAAAATAGTGGTCATGGTTCACAAGAAAGCTTGCTAATATCAAACACTGCCGAGTCTGTACCAAAAAAAACCTCAAAAACACAAAGGAAAATCCTAAGAACTGTTTGCTTTAAGCAAGGATATTTGGGATGAGTCATGGGAAACAAAAACTGTGCCTTGGAGAATGACAAATTGGGTCTCTGTAAAAAGGCAAAATAAAATTATGTGCATTTAAACAGCCTTTCTTTCTTTCTTGTTCTTAACTTAATATGTCAAATGCGTTGCATCTGACCTGCATTTATGATTGTAATTGGAGGGAGCGGCATCTTAAAACCAATTATAATGCTACCTGAGTGGGTGATGAGCTTCTATTAAAGTGTCACAAGTTTGCATCACAGTACTGCTTTTTACCTTGCTTGTTTGTTTGAGCTCACTGGGATAAAACAACAGTTAAAAATACATGCAAAATAAAGGCAATATGTTTTGGGGGGTAGATAGAAGAAACCAGCCAGAGAGGCTCAGGATTTATCAAGAAACGTGGAATCAGCACATAAAGTCAGCTAAGAAACCATTACAGTGCTTTTAGGTGGCAGAATAATGTGCTGACTGCTGAAGAACTGATCCTGCAAATCCTTCCGCACACACATTTACCTTTATGTGAGCTGGCCCACCAAAGTTAATCAGACTAATGAGAAGAATCAGCTATATCAAGGACCGAACTCAATTAGGAATGCAAATAGAAGCTAACGTGAAAAAAACCTCCCCTGACAATTAGGAGCAGGAGCATCGACAACAGGTCTCAGTCAGGTCTGGCGGTGTGAAGGACAGCTTATTTTTGTGAGACGGCTGTCTTACCTGTGCTTGGGCAAGGACCAAACAGGCAGGATCCTGCAAAGCCTGCTGTTTCTTTGATAGCTTCCCAGATGCCCGATGTACCCTGGATGCATGATTAACAAATGCTCTAGAAAAGTTCATAATGCTTGGCAACACCGAACTTCCTGACAGCCTGAAAGCGGACACCTTTTCCCTGTACCTTTTTAATTAACTTCAACAGGATTTCAACAGCAACCCTGGTTCCTGGTGACCTGCCCACCTTTTTATTTCCTTGGCTCATGAGCAGGCAAGTTGGAGAGAAGCAAGCGATTGTTTAAACCCTGCCTGAGCCGGCATGAAACAAGTGGGGCGTATGTTCGCGCCACTCCAAGCACTCCAAGCGAGCAAGGACATTGCCATATTTTTTTGCTGTAAATCTGCAGAGATTTTCTGTTCTAGAACAAATCGAAACAAAGCAACCCCCCCCCAAATAAATGTTGAGTAACCTAAAAGTAGTATTTAGAATGGTATAGGTAAATGCAAATATGACAACTAAAGAAGTGCTTTGCCTTACGATGTTCTAGCACAGCTTAAATACTGGGTTTATCAAAACGGTCCGCTAAGATTGTGCCCACGAGCAGGGAATTTGCCCGTGTGAAAATTAGTAGCCAATGGCACTGTAAATGCTTGTTGGTGTTCTGTCCAGCGAGGCACCTGTGGGTGCTGCCCGCAGCCGTGCTTCGCCTGGGTTCCTCCGTTCAAGGCATTCAGTGCTTCTCCTTCCCACGCCAGCACGCCTTCCACCCTGCACGCCTTTGCGCCTGCAAGAGCTTTCCAGCTTGCTGTGGCTAAAACTAACCATGGACCGCATGATCTTTCATGTTTGTTTCTGTCCACGTGAGACCGTGATCCCCACGGATCCACGGTATCTCTGCCAACCTGCATGAAACGCCTTGAAAACAGCCCTCTTCTAGAGACTTGCGTGCGTGCATCTAATCCTCTGCTATCAGCTGCACACCACTGTTTATTGCTAAGACCCTCTCATCTATTTTGTTCATTTAGGCTGTTTAGGCAGCACCTAGGGTCTGTCGTATACAATGCTTTATCAAACAGCTTTCTGCGTGTAAAAAGTGTAGGGGAAAGAAGCACCCATGAAGCCTGGATGCATATTTTCCTCATTTTTAACCAGGACGGTGGCAGGTTAACCCGAACAAACGTTTTCATTTCTTCAGAGGGCGTTCCTGAAATGGGAGATTGCCTTTCATCCTGCCGGCGTTGCAAATGCTACAGGTGTGGAGTGGATCCTTTTTGGCTGGAAGCGCTTGCAGAGCAGAGAATGCTACTGTAAAACGCTTAAAGCATGCTCAACCTGCAATTATGGTTTATTTCATGGAGCTTAATTGTGCTCATCAGGAAAGGCAGCTGGATGAGATACTCAGATAATATCCTTAGGGTCCAACACAGCAAACAGTTCCTGACTTTCAGACCCCTTTTACTGTGCTCATCCCTCAACCACCTTCACTTCTTGCCAAGGTAACAGAAGCCCCGTGGTCTGGATTGGAAGGAGGCAAAACAACTGCACCCAGCTCTGGAAATCCTTCTCTTTGACACCTGCACATCATCACTATGCGGCGATAGGGTCTTGTCTTTAGGGTACCTGAGCTGTCTTCACTACCTTTCGCCAGCTACCAACCTATTCTTGCCATTTGGGCAATGCCGCATGTGCCCTTTCTTCTTTCTGCTATGGAAAAAGGAATCGGAGACCCAACTCCCCAGCTGAAAGAGCAGAAGAGCGAAGGAGACAGTTTCAGCATGGAGGAACAGGGAATGGGAGGAATCTGCCGGACAAATAGGAATATCCATCTCTGATCCATAAACTTTGATTACACCTGTTAAGATTTCTCAAAGTAAAAAAGGGGAAGGCACTTTCTGAGCCAACGCTCTGAAATAAAGACTGACACACTTTCTTTGAAGCACCTGTTAGCTTTGGAAAGGATATTCCCTTCAGTTATAAGCTACCTAGAACATTCAAAATTAGGTTTTAGACTTATTTTTATATACATTACTTACAGCTGGTATCTTTACAGATTTAACACCTTGTTTTGGCCAAGGGAGTTGATTCTCAGTGCTTGGTAGCAAGATTTAGCATTAGTCATGTATGTTTTGCTCTTGCTCCTTGTATTTATTTACATTGCTTTAGCAGCATTACTGCAGAACGAACTTTATAGTTAGAACTCGAAAGGTTTAAAATTAACATGGGGATTCCCCTCCAGGCTGAAAACAAACTTGTTTTCAACTTAGAAAAATAAAATTTCAGACTGGCTGGGTGGTATTCTACCACAGAGGAGGTTCGGTATCATATTCTTTCATCAAGGTTTCCCCAAACAGCAAACCTTCCCAATCAGCTTTATGAAAGGCTTCGCCACGCCCTCCTCCATCAACTTAGATCCACATCTTTGGGGGTTTAAAAAAACAAAAAAGAAAAAAAAAAAGGAAAAAAAGAAGTATTTGCACTTTCTGCTTCCTCCAGTGCAAGTCCCAAAGCTTAGCAGTATTATTTCCCCCCCTCCCACTGCAGACCACCACCAACGGAAGATTGGCACGGTCGTCTTTTTCACTAGTTCAGTAGATCTCGGTTGAAAGGAAGTAAGAGGAAGGGAGGTGTGTGGCAAAAGACACCTCACTTAAAGGACTCTGGGTCTCCTGAGAGTCTCCCCCCAGTGACAGAGGAAAGGAAGTTACTTCATGAGGTTTTACTGCCAGCTTTGGCAATTAAACACGCACCTACTCTCCAGTGCTTGGTACTGGCGGGGGCAGGGGGGGGAATAAAAAAAAAATAAATCATGGAGCTAGCAGATAATTTAGCCTTGTAGATGAAATCCAGTTATGAAAGGAATGAAGAGCAATCCACGCTGGCCTGCTACCTTTACTGAGAAGGAAAACTCAGCAGCTCCAGCTGCAATGTGGCCTTCTTCCGTTTCAAAACTTTTAATTTTCCAGAATTTTAAGACTAACATCAGCCCTGCAGCTTTCAAACACATTTTAGATAGCAAGTACTTTCCTCAATCCATCTTTCATTTTTGCTCTTGGATAATTTAATAAGAGTGTCCTTCTAAAAGACTGAACTTCTGTGATTTTGGATTTACTTTGAGAGCAAGTATCTTAGGGCTATTTCTCCCCTACCATTATCTCGCAGCTAGCTACCCACTCAAGCCCTCCTATCACAGAGTGGAAACATAACATTGTAATTTTGTATACAGCTGCACGCTCAGTGGTGGTACAGAAAGACAGCTACCCTAACTATTGTTTCTGTTGTTTGAGCACCACTTGGCTCATCAGGATTCACAAGCACTTCCAGAGAGCATGAGCACTAGTTATACTGGCAGCACCTCCCGCAATAAAGGCAAATTTTGTCAATTTACTCCCACTTTCATTATGGGTTGATGACACTGGGCCTGCTGACAATATCCAGTTGAATTCTTTACATCCTTCATCTGCTATACACCTCTGTCCTAAGCTACCAAAATGGAGGGATACATTGCCCCCTCTGCTGTCCTACAAAATCAAGAGGATCCTGCTAAACTAATTGCAGATTTAACAAACAAAGAAAAACAGCAAGCCCTGCAAATTAATTTCTCCATTGCTCTTCATCCCCTCAAAGAACTTAGAAGTTATAGGCTTCATTGATTCTCCATTTATTTTGAGAAATATAAAATATGAAAACTAGTTTACAGTTCTGGCACAAAAATGATGAAGCAATAAGCACGAAGTTTCTTTTTACAAATAATGCTATATATTTTTACCATTTAAAAGTGCCTAGAGTTTTTCACAGCAAATAAAGTTTATTTACCTATATCTTTTTTTCTTAGTAAAATATTAAATCTATTTAAATTGCACATGAACACCTTGGTGAAGTAAACTATATGTAAAGTTACAATAAATCTGTATTTAAAGCAGACAGTCATTAGAAACTACATGGAATGGAAAAGACTATCAAAGCCTAAATCGAATCTTAAAGATTGACCAAGAAAACAAGAGACAAGACACTGACTGATATGGCACAATTGATGAAATTATTGACAATTTGACAAAAAGTAATAAAGCCTATTTGAAGTTCTTCACGGATCTAATACACTGCTAAAACATTGCAATGCAGAAGTTTTGTAACATTTAAACTGGCAAAACAGTTTTTCGGCTGTGAAACATTTTTCCACAAGATTACAAGGCATCTCCTTCACTTAATATTGGACCTTAAAATAAGTACATTGGTAGACAGAGAATGTGCATAGAAAAACAAAATTTACACCAAAGGTTGTTGTAGCTGACAGTCTACTATGTTTTGACAACAAAATAGTTGAAAATTTTCTCAGTTAAAATTAACTGCCTTAACTTGCAACAGCAGAAACTAGAACATTGAAAAAGATTGTTCCTTCAAAAAACTTGCCATGTTCAAATTTCCACAGTTGCCAAGGGATTCAACCTACAGTTTTACTGTCAATACAACTACCTACACTATGCAAAATTAGGTGTGAACTTAAGTCTCTACAGATCGGGGCTGTAACTTTCACCCAGTATTCTTATTCCTCCTTCACAGACACTTGCGCTGAATTGTATCAGTCACTATTTGGAGGACTCTTCAGTCAAGAAAGAGTGATTCGTGATCTCGGATGTCCAACCTGAAATATTTTAAAGAGGCCCAGCTGCCATAGTGTCTTGTGTGCGCTCTGACCTTCTGGATTACGTTTCTTAAATGCAAACCCTTTAACATTCCAAGTTGAAGATCCAAAAATTCAAGTATCCAAAGTCCTACTGGTTTTAAGTCCTGACCTTCAAGCTTGTGTTGATGTCAAGTCATTTAACATAAGCGTTTCTTTCAAACTACAACACACTGATTCATCCATTTTGGTATCTTTTACAGGTGGTCAAAGAAGTATTTGATTTGCATCAAAATAAGAATTAACATAGATAAATAGGGTCCAAATAGCATTGTTATGTTGCTTTAAGAAACACAGCAATGTGGACAATGGATGTATGATAAATGCTCCATTATGTCATTCACATTAAGCAGCACAGGAAACATATGCACACTAGATTTCTTTGCACTGAAGCCCAGCTGTTTAAAAATGCAGCAATACACTCTATTCTCAAAACTAGTATATTATAGGCATGCACAACTTCACATATCTAAACAAAATCAGGAGGCAGGACCTAAAACATGGGCTTTGTGAAGAATTCAACAATGCCTCAACATTTGCAGTCTAAGGAATATCTAACCACTTAAAATGAGAGTGCCAATGTGACCCTCCCCCAAAAATATGTTTGTAAACCAGGTATTAAAGCAAGTTTAGTCTATATGAAGAAAATCTGAACAGCGATCACTGAACTCAGAAGGGGGAAATAAATAGCCTCAATCACATTTTAAAGGTTTTCCAGTTAACTGCCCATTATTTTTCATTTCGGTTTGATTGAATACGTCTTCTTAAATAGATGTAGAGAATAGCTTAACAAAATAAATCAATTTTGTCTATTTTGTTGTTAAATACTACTTTCAAGGAAGTGAAAGTGCCTAGTTTTATAAGTAATTTTAGATTCAGAATACTGGCTGAAAATGGAAAATACAACATTGAAAAGACAGCAGTGCTAACAAATACAAAAGATGCACCTTTTGGGAAAAAAAAAGCAGCTCACAAGGCACTTGCTATAGTGGTCCATTAAATAAATAGTATATATAGTGCACCTTTAAAACATTATTGTTATGCATCAAGCTTTTTCAGTGTTAAATTTGAGATTTATTAGAAACAACCACTGGGTTCTGTGTATTCTGAAGCAGTTATTGAGCAGCCTTGTTTCATATAATGAAAATGAAACAAATTAGAAGTGGGGCTTAGGAGGAGAGTATTTTAAATAATTTCTTGTCATGTGAAAGTTTTTCTGTGTAGTGATAAAATTAAGTGCAGAATGCCATTCTGACAGGCACCCCTCTCCCTCCCCCCCCCCCCCCCCCCCCCAAGAGAAGCATCTGCTACTGGAAAAGCCTGGCATTTTAATTACAATCGATTCCATCATCAACTACTGGTTTGGCTCATCATTTGCAGCTTTGAAAAATGATGTGCATAACAGTAGCATTAAGCTACTTTCCTTTCCAGAGCAAAAAACTGGCAGATAAGGAAAAGTAAGTGTCTGTAAAAATTGTACATTATTTCAATGGCTTAAAATGCTGAAAGTCATAATCAACACACTTGATACTGATTCGATTTTTTTTTTTTGTTCACAACATACTTCAAAGGCCAGAAGAAATACAGACCCGGTCACACCTCCTAGCATTTCTCTGTGGGAACGGGTTCTTCATCTCCCTTTAGAAAGTATGCATACATTAAACCATACTTTTTAATTACTCCCAGACTGAGAAAGCTTGGATCGTACAAATGTGTCTGCCATGGTTTCCACAGTTGCATGTTGGCTAGAATAAGGAAAGCTGTCATTGACAGAAGGATCTGTAGTTTGGCCAAAGAAAAAGTTAACATTCTAAATTAGAAACAGTCCCAAAACGTTAGCAAAAGGTACCAACTTGTTCAGGGGACTTCAGTCTACTTTGGCCCAGTCTGTCACGGTACTTACTTTGGTTCATAAGCACCAAACTGAGAAAACTTAAGCATCTGTCCAGAATTACCACACATAGTCCATTCTCAAACTCTACTCTCAGATCACTTACAAGTCCCCCCCAATTCTCTCCAACTCAAATCACCAAAAAAAAAAAAAATTATTCCTCATTCACACTTTTGCATAGTTTGGCATTTTCTGGAGTTGTACTTTTGTTTTCTTTCATAGCTTTTAAGGGGACTCATCTGTCACATATGCAAGTACTTCCAGTCTAAATCCTTCAGGAGAAAAACTGAGTCCCACTTGAGCAGCAAGCTGTCCAGGATTGTTTGACATTCTTCTTTCAGTTCAAAGTAAAGATTACTCAGTTTTATCTACGCTTTCAGATTTTTCCCTTTGCATCATGCAGCGACGAACTATGCTGTCAAAACTTCCTAGGTAAAACAGGCCAATGATGCGAAAAATGCCCATGCAAACAACCTGGAAACAGAGAGAAACATCTTTCAATTCATTTAAGATCCCAGATCGCAGCATATTATTTCCTCATGAAATAAAAAAGTTCCAGGCAGTTATGTTATATAATCTCAAGAAAACAAGCTCATTAAAACCATCATAACTATGTAACAGTTCAGGATTGAGTAGCAGATAGTAATCTTGGCTTTCCCACCAACTTGCTCCTTCAGATTGAAAATACTACTTCAGTTTCCTAAACCTGAGTCTCCACAGTATTAAAAGTCATTTGATGAAAAAATAATCAATGTTCGCATAATGTTCTACATTTTGAAGTATTTTAAACTATAAGAAATTGTGACTACAGGGCCTTCCCAGATCTTACCTGCTGAAGACCTTCAGTAATAGAAGTGACTGGCGACATTCCACTTGTCAGTATCGACAGCATGTAACCATCTGATCCAACTGAGCTGTTAAAGTTCCCTTGCTGGATGGAATGAAAACAGTGATTAAGAAAAAGTAATTTACCAGGTTGTGGCAAATCATGATGTGTCTTATTTTAACAGCTATTCTTGATGAATATAGCTGATTGATTTCACTAACCACAAATATTTTTATGTAAAAAAATATTAACACAATCAAGAATCAAAAGATTAAAAAAATATTTTGTGCTATACAGCAACATTCCAAAAGGCATTCACTTAAAAATGAACAAGGAAGATAGCCTCTCTTTAAAGTGAGGTGTCCTAAATTACAGCAGATTTCTTTTCAAGATACAAAGGTTCTATTTCTTCTTGAAGCATACGTACTGATGGAGAAAATGCATGATCGTCTCCCCGTCTGTAAAACTATTTCAGAGACAGAATCACACCCTACCTCTTGTCAGATCACTAATCACTGCTATAATTGTAGAAGAAAATATTGCTTGCCTTTTGTCAAAATTAGCTTGCTATCACATGATATTGGGGGGGGTATTCCAACTGCTAGATAACAGGTCCTCCTCATCTACGTCAAGGATTTTTAACTAGCCCTCTGCAGAACCGTGAGATACACAGCCTGCTAAGCAATTCAGCTGGCAGAAGAGCGGGGACAGACACCAGGAAAAAGTTGTTTGGTCATTTGGTTCTTCACTACTCATGAGGAAAATTGCAGCTCTATAGCTCTGACTCCTAGGTTTCTCCCGTGTGTTTCCAGCAGACTTTATGCTGGAAAACAGACTTTCTGAAACACTGCAGGACTAAATGTACAGAATGCAGAAATGAAAGGAGGGGGTGGTGTTCCTGAATTAGGGTTAGGAATGAATCTACGCAAAGTAGTAGAGGCTATGAGATTTGGTTATTTCCCACACACCTGAAAGGACTGGGAGCTCTTACAGTACAGAGTTACTTTTTAATTTCTACTTTAGTTTCTCAGCTGATGGCTTGAGTGCATAAAGAACATGGCTCAACTAATGTATCATCCAAAGTGCTGGAAAGCATAGCGTAGAAATATCAGATGCTTAAGAAGATTAGAGAGGAGATTAGTTTTCCTTAAGCACTAAAGCAGAATGCTATGTGAGGTAGTACTTGCTTTTAAAACTCACCACCCCAAAACCAGACATAATTTTGTGTTTATGTGCTGTATTTGTGAAAATACTGTAAACACTTCACAATTGAACACCTGCTGTTGATGTAAAATCATGTTGAAGATCAAGAGTGTTTGGAACTGTAAAATAATTACAGATTTTAGGATTCGATCGAACATAAAATTTCATGTTTGTTTCTACTCTGAGGTGCTTTATTCAATATGCAAGCAATCCATAACACAAAACATTTTAAAAAATCTGCAGAAAGCCAGTATATCTTTAACCCTAAGAGCAGCATTTTACATGTTTTAATCGCTCATGAATCACATACTTAAGACATTACAAGCCAAAAAGGCTAGACTGCCTTCATTTATTGTAAAAATATTTTTATATAAACTCATCTTCAAGAAAAATAAGATAGTCCAACAGGCTTTTGAGGTTAGACAAATGGTATTTGACACATACAAAGTCAATAGAGTTTAATGGTTTAAAGTCAGTCATAATCTGCCTTTGAGACATTGCATCATACTGATGCATCATTTTGGTCTTTCTAATATACAACTTCAGATACTTTTCAGTTCCAAGAGATTGTATAAAATAATTTGTGGGCACGGTGGCAAAAGATGAATAAAGAAAATACTTCTCGTTTAAACTAACCAGCAGAGTACTGTTTTGTGTAAATTGATTTTGTATTTAGCTTAGCCATTGTCTCACAGTCTTAAATAAGCATTACATACCATCCTAGTCTCTCCAGAGAACATCACGCTTTAAAAAAAAGATAATTTACTTACTATGGCATCTTTGACTATAACTCTGGCGACTTGTTCTGCTTGGCAAACAGATGAGGTTTCAGAAATTAGCTTCGTCTCTAAGGGCTTTAGTAGAAAAACACCAATGTAAGTTTGACCAACATCACACAGGAGAGAAAAACATGAAGGTCAAATTTTGGTTTTTGGTCTTTTGTGATGGATGACATCACTGTTAGCAAGTGGTATCATACTGTCACCTAAAACATTCACTTAAAGGTAAAAGCACCTTCATAAATAAGTCTAATTTTATGAGGGGAAATGCCAACTTTTCCTTGAGTAGTACTTTTTTATATTTTATTAGTAATATACCGTAAAAAAAAAAAAAAAAGTGGTTCTTTTCCCCCAAGTATTTTATTTTCAGCAGAAGCTCCTCAACACCTGTATTAGTTCTTTTATGTTTTTTGCCAGAAATGAAGTAAAAGATAGGCCTGAAACATTTTTAAATCCTACAAAACAAATTTATACTTTTTTTTTTTTTTTTTTAATTTCTCGAACTCCACACATTGGTACCCGCCAAAATCCATCACTGCGTTTTATTTCTTCATGCTTGAGAGCATTTATGCCACTTTACCTCACTAGAAAAAAGCAATTATGGCCATTATTTTAGCAATCACAATTTCTTTCACAAAAATCCCAAAACAAAACACAAAAACCCACAAAACAAGTCTAGTCTGCTACCAAAACAAATAGCAAAAATATGCTTTAAAGTATTTAGAAGCATGTTCATCATTCATGTCCTTTTAACAAATAAAACAACTGATGGAGCTAGCTGCACAGCAAGCTATTTAAATACGTTAAGATAGATGGTTCTGTTTACAAAGAAAAAACAGCACTAAATTAGGGAGAAAGAGTGCTTGGTTACAAGTCAACTTGTTGTAATGTGTCTTTGCCAGCAGAAATCACATACAAACGCCCTTTACACGCCTTCCTACAGCTTATGGCTTATGTCATCAGATCTCCATCTCATAACCCCTATGTACCCTTGAGCTTACTGGCCAGTATCAACCAAATCTGAAAGAGATATAGGGTTGTCAACATTACAATAATGTAAGTTTGTGGGGAAAAAAAAAAGAAATCAGCAGCTGTTTAGAAGCAACAGCTAAAGTTAATGACATGTTGAGAAAAAGGCAGGCAGAAATCAACGATTAAATACTTGATTTGGCTGGTCAGCAGCTAAAGCATGGTTGTCATTTATAAAGCAGTTATCCTCCTGCTCCCCAAAAAAGCTTAATGATTAAACACAGGAAAGATGTATTCTAATTCCTGACATCATCTTTAACTATATTGAGTGATTACAGAGAAAAATAGCCTAGTCCTAATGAGATGTAAACTACAGAGACAGATATTCTAAACTAAGTAGTATTAAATAAATGCAACAATAATAACTGAATACCTAAAGTGTTAGAGCAATGCACTATTGCAGAGATTTAAGGTACAGTATCACAACAGGAGCAAATCACTCAAAGACTTCATATATGCTAAAAGGAAGCATAAGTCTTTGCTTAAAAGACAATACCTTTTTGACAGGTAAGACAAATCTCACTTAATCTCTTTCAAAGGGAAATCTTAGACGAACAGTGCATTTTGCTGGTGACTATATTTCCCTGAAATAGGCTACTATGAATAAAAAAAAAAAAAAAGCTAGAGCATATGCAAGCTATACAAGTATCTGCAGATGTCTAATTCACTTTATATGGATGTGTGGGAGTATACATTTAATACAGAATATCTATATCAGGAAATTATGAAGTACGAATTGTGTTATACAATCTCTACTGATTCCTATAGAAAGGGTGAAAGACAAAATGGAATTCAACCCCAATTTCCTGTTATACATGATGGGGCATCTTGAAAAGGCTGATCTCCTTGGATATCAGGTTTCTAGTTCACTGTATGGAAATAAAAAGAGACACATTTTTCTCTGGTTATCTGATACTCCAGTTGGAACAGGGGACCTGAATGTAGTTTTTGGAATTACACTTCATGTGCAGGGACCTGTCAAATGGTAAGAGGCAACAATTTTTGAAGGTCAAAACTTTAACTTCTAAGGTAAGCCAAATGAAAAAGGCCTACTGCTGACACACCCCTCATGAAAAGTGATACTGTCATTTGCACTACAAACACAATGCAAGAGACTTTGCTTCCTATTTTAATACTAGACAATAGCCACTGCTGAATTGTTTCATTACATATATTCATACAGCATGGTTAGTTTGCAGACTTCATTGAAGGAATTGAGGTTTATTTTGATCTGTCACATCTATCAGAACAACTGCATTTTATCAAAGATGAAAAATAGTAATATTACTTTTGGGTCATTAAGCTCTGATATCAAAACAAATAGTGGTTTTACAGTTTACCATTCCACAACAGTATTTCGACTGTGTGCAGAAAGACTTTACAGCGTTTCAGATATTAAAGGCACATAGTTCTTCCATTTAAAGCCAGAGCAATAAACCACACAAAAGTTGTTTTACACAAGCTATTTAACTCCAACTAGTTAAGCTGATAAAACTGAAGTGTTTAAAAGTACTTCTTAATGTCTTAATATGCACTGATTTCAAAAGTACTACAGAAGTGAATGAAGTCTGAAATGCATTGCTTACTACGAAGTGACATTTTAAAACCATCACAGTATTACTGAAGGACAATTTACCTTTGTTTTACTTTCTTCTGCAAAGCCAGGTGTGTCAGTATCTGGAGGATAAGCCACCGTTATGTAGATATTATAAGGTTTTACCTGTATTATACAAAAGTTAAGTGTTATCTTAATGCGGACAGCCTTTATACATCCCTCATAACTTCATTAATTTCTCTTGCACCAAAGAAATACAGCAAACATGAATTTAAATTGCTTCCCGTGTTAAGTCACCCTCATATTTACCAATTGCAAGATGCAGGCCTTTGTCAAATGAGAAAGCAGAACAGCAAAGATTTTAAAGAGATGGTTGTGGTGTTTTGTTTAATAAAAGTATCTAAAAACTTGTCATTCAATGTAAATTATTTTATGAATCTAAACTTTGAGATATTTAGGAGGAATGTGAATATAGTTTAGCTCTAAAATTTTACCAATTTAAATTTTAAAACAAAACTAAACCATTGCCAAGCACCAGTACCCAGCATTCATAAACACAAGGCCAAAAAGGCTTTCACTAAGGCTTATTAGCATGCTTTTTTGTTGTTGTTTATGTCAACATATTTTCACTGCTGGACAAATATGAGAAAAAAACACAACAAAATTATAAAACTCAAATTTGACATCTTTAGGAGGTATACTCAAGTGATAAGGCTTTTCAACCCATGGTATAAACTTGCAAGGGGTCAAAGTCTAAGGAGACAAAAAAAAAAGTAGAAAACGTGAGGGGAAAAATGAAGGTGTCACGTCAAGGATTGCATTTAGTTATGTATTTGTATGTATGCATCACAGAATTACATCACTTACTGCACTACTACTCAGAAACTACTACAATGCAAACCTATACTCCAATACAAATAAAGAAGCTTTTAACGAAAATATTCAGAAGGCTAATCATAGAATCACAGAATAGTTTGGGTTGGAAGGGACCTTCAAAGGTCATCTAGTTCAAACCCCCTGCCATGAGCAGGGACATTTTCAACTAGATCAGGTTGCTCAGAGCCCCGTCCAACCTGGCCTTGAATGTCTACAGGGATGGGGCATCTACCACCTCTCTGGGCAACCTGGGCCAGTGTTTCACTACCCTCACTGTGAAAAATGTCTTCCTTAGATCTAGTCTAAATCTACCCTCTTTTAGCTTAAAATCATTACCCCACGTCCTATCGCTACAGGCCCTGATAAAAAGTCTGTCCCCATCTTTCTTATAGGCCCCCTTTAAGCACTAGAAGGCTGCGATAAGGTCTCCCTGGAGCCTTCTCTTCTCCAGGCTGAACAACCCCAACTCTCTCAGCCTGTCCTCATAGCAGAGATAAAGCAAAGTATTGTGAAACGCTAATAATTTATCATTTATATTGTGGAACATTCTATATCGAAATCACTTACTGAAATACCACATCACAGGTCCATAAACACCCTATTTTTAGTTTTGAATAATTCATTCTTCACAAAAAAGCTGTCACCAGGCTGGAGAAAGACCCTGCAGTCACATTGTTCTATTTGGCAGGCCAGAAGCAATCAAAGGCAGTTTTACCCCACATTCTTGGCCTGATCAAGGCATACAACTACATTGAACAGGGTAACAACAGGGACTATGCAAGGGTCTAGAACCAAACACAGACACTATATAAACACTTAACAACTAAAATATACATTCTTAACAGAAGAATAAGGGAAGTAATTTTCAAATCATTTACCTGTCTTACTACAATCTACTTACCAACATCATTCCATTGAATAATGAAAAGTTTTTAGTTGGTTCTTAGCCTTGACTTAAGCATAAGCTTAGATCATTACATTTTTAAAAGCTCAGCTATATAAAAAAATTTAGAAGGGTGAACCACTGTCAACACTTTTTTTTTTGTGGACAATCCTCAAATTCTAGCTTGCAAGTTTTACTGTTTCATATGGTTTGTATACCACTTACCACGGCCTCACAAACAAGTTGGGAATCACTGGACAACCCTCATGCATCCATGGGCTCTTCAATATCATTCTGCACTTAGAGCCTTAAAAAAGACTTTTACTCAAAAGACTTAAAATCCAAGTCCTTTTAATTAAAATAAAAGTTTTTTAAAAAGTCTGCACATGTAGCATCTTCAGTTCTAGAAACAGATTCAATCTATTCCCTCTTATGCAATTGAGAGGAGCTTACTTTCTGCAACCCCATGCAGAGCAATAGGATTGTACTGCTGCCAAAAAAAGGGCCAACATAACACAGAGATATCAGCAGTGCCATACAAAACAAAAAGAGCTATTTAAATGATTTTTGTTTACAATAAAAAATACTTAAATTATTGCACACATACCTCCATTTGCAGGGCTTCAGCCAAGCCTCGAAGAGCGAACTTTGTTGGAGAATAAGCTGTATAACCAAATAGGCCTAACTGCCCAGCCTGAGAGGATACAAACACAATCCTTCCCATTCTTCGTTCCTTCATGGTAGCAATTACTGCTCGACTTGGGTAAACACTACCCAGATAATTGACTGCCATTAATCTCTGTACAAATGATATTAATATGGTATTTTAGCCACAGATTCAGAATCCTTCAGCTGTTTGGCATTATGTATCAAAAATCCCTCTTTCAGTCTGCTTTAACAATGAAGTTCACTAGATTTGTAATTCAATCAGCTGGCAAAAAAAACAATAATTGTTTTCTATTCTACAGCTTCATAAACTGTTTTACAGCTAAAAATCTTACTTCAAGCCAAAAGAAATCCAGTCTAACTACAAGTCTTAATAGCATCCAGGATACTGATAATAGCGTGAACCATATGGCCTTCAAGGAAAAGAGAATATTTGAGGGAAAATCTAACCTAAACAGTGTCCAGGAAACAATCCATTTACACATGGCATATGAAAACATACTGAAATGAAAGTTTAAAGAGCTTTCTAAAACAGGAAACTGGAAAATTCTATGCATTTATGCATTCTAGAGGTTTTACTCTTTGGCAGGATAAGGGAAAGTCTTTAATGTCACTCTCTAGAAGACCTAAAACACAACTGATAGCCTATACAAGCAACATAATGGATGATTTAAATGTATTATGAAATTATGCCCATTTAATATTTTCAGATGATTCAATGTGATCTGTAGATGACTGGGGAGCTGAGGGCTGTGCAGGTATAAAGTAATCAAAATACAGGGGTTTGGGTTTTTTTTTTTTTTTGTCTTTTCATCAGAGCAGCAGCCTCTCAAGCTGCAAACAATTTGTGTGCCTCAGAGTTGAACACTGATAACAGCTGAATTTTTCTTAGGCAGGTTAAAATATATATCTAAAAAAAATATCTTCACCAGAAAAAAAATGAGACCATGTGAAATTCAGTGCCCTTCCGAGTGCATTAAACTATAAAAATACATGCCAGGCTCTTTTGCCATCTTGAGGACTCTATCCCAGAGGGGGAATTCACTGTTCTCACCTGTCAATGGGCTAACAGTTAGATGAGAAATTAGAGGCAATCCTCACAAATCTAAAGATGCATTCTAATTCTGACAGCTACCATAAATCAAGTGTAACACTATTCATACAAAGTCAGCAAAGACTCAGGAATGCAATCTAATTGTTAGAACGGTTGAATAAGAAATAATCACAAAATAAAAAATATGCTCACTCACTTCAAAAGAATTCACTTCAATATCCTCAAACTTCCCTGTAACTGATGTTCCTGCACAGTTTACAAGCATGTCAACTGGCCCCAGCTTCTCCTGAGCCTGGAAGAAGGGACATAGGTTAAGATGTTCCTTAGCAGGAAAAAAATAACTTTCCTATAGCACAGTATCATTCTAAGAAACTATTTTGATTAGAAATACATCATACACAGATAAGCTTCTTAAGATACATAGATGAATCAGTTACTTCCTCACCTGTTTTAGAACATTTTCCACCTGTTCATAGTCTTTAGATACATCAACAGAAATACATAGTACAACCTAGAAAAGGAAAGTGAAAGAACATTTTTACAACACAGTAAGCCCAGTAACTGTGGAGTCCAAGCCTTTCAAAATGAAACAAAACTCAGTGATACATCTTTTCCAGAAAAACAGCAAGTCTTTTTGACAGAACAGTTTGCACTTCTCCCACACTGGAGAAAGCAGCCCCTGCCCTCTCCAAGCTCCTCCCCCTCACACACACATTCTAGTGTAACAAAGATTATATTAAGAACAAATAAGCACTTCAGGATCTTCAAAGCAGCTACTCATGTGCAAAGTAACATTTCTAATTTACTGTACTAAGACACACTATGACTTGAGTTATTTACATAAAGTCTAGTGAAAACTATTCTAAGGCAGTCAAAATTCCCCAGTGCTACATCTATGTTTCACCAGTACTAAACACAAGTCAATCAGTTTACATAGCTTAGGCTTATCTTTAAGAAAAAACATTTTTCTCCCACATCATAGAAAGGCACGGTTGTTGCTCTGAAACTGCAACACCATTACTGCAAAAAAAGTTTCCAAAAACTATATAGCAAGTGTTAAAATCCTCCTAACTTCAGTACTGGCAATGCATGCTACCCACTTTTTTAATAATTTTTTTTGGAAAGACAATAGTAAACTTAGTTGCACACTATTTAATTGGGACACGTCAAGGACAAAACTAAAATAAAAATTCTATGAGAAACTGTCTAGTTGCACAGTATCATAAATATCTAAAAAGTGAAGTAATGTGTGTATGTTTATTCCTTGACTGGAAACCAGAGATCATGGATTTTAGTTTGAAAGATGCAGAAATATAAAAATAAGCATTGGCCCAGCGTGGCGGACACCATAGGACGACAAAAAACAGATGACCATGATATCTAAGTTTTCTTGCAGCTAAAAGTTAGGCCCTGTTTTTCTTGAAAGTTACTGATTCTTTTCAGCAAGATGATCTCAGAATCTATGCTTTGAAGCACTTGGAAACCAACTTCTGGCCAAAGGAAGCGCTGCATGTGGGTTACCACTTCCAAACTGTAAGGTCACTACAGACTCCAGCTTGGCGAGGTATTGACAAATAAGCTACCCTCTCTGCTTAGCAATCAGCAAAGCTTCAGGGCCATTCATCATCTTAAAAGGAAAAGCAATCTCATATCACAATAAAGGAGGTATTCCTGTATTCTTGTTCCAATTTCTACCCTGTTACTTTGGTCAATTCATTTAAAATCAGTTTGAGGTGAAAAAAAACAAAGTCATCACCAGTTTGTAACAAGTATCATCATGACCACTTGTCATGGGGTATGTGGACACACATACGCACAAAAAAAAAAAGCTTACCACAGTGTAACTAACTGCTTTGGCAGCTAGTCATTTGTCAGTTCTGCCTCTGGTCAGACTGCAACACTTCTGAGCTGCGTAAACAGAATCTGCTTGCCATTCCTGTACAGCAGGTTGGCTATTCCTGCCTCCCAGCATTGTGTGTAGTTGGACATCAGAGTGAACTTGTGGCACAAGTTATTGGTGGGTCTGCATGCATCTTCCCTTAGGGCGTTTATTACATTTTGAAAATATTTACCTTTTCCGTAAGTTTGAGAACAAAATAGCAGTTGAACAAAAACAATGTTGATTTATTATCTGGATGTCTTTGCAAGATCAGTGATGATGTTAAAAATTGGAGCAGTTGGTTAATACATCAGGTTGCATAGATTAGTTATTCATACTGTGAACAACATACTCAGGAACTACCATGGCTTTTATTGACTACTGCCACATTATACAATTCACCTCTTTTCTTCTATTATCATATGTTCTTCTGCTACAATATACTGATTACCTTCACTCCAGAGCATATGCTATAGATCCATGCCTAGGACACAGAATATGCTGCCAGAAATAGCCTAGTATCCCCAGCCCTGTTCCTCACCTTTTGTTCTAAATATTGCATGGTACTGGATCATTAATAAAGCTTTCACAATAAAAGATCAATTCAACTCCCAGTGAAGTAACTTATTGCCCTAATAGGAAAGGGATTAAAAAAAAAATTGCAAAAAAACCTGTAAGGGCAAGGATTCTGTTTCGTTGCACACCTATACGCAGGAAGGCTGCACTGTCAACACTAAATAAATCTTTAAAAGAACATTTGCAAAGTCAAATGCTAAAATGTACATAGATGCCAGACCCCAGCTGTCAATGTAACCTGGTTTCACGTGTAATCCAACAGCTGAACGGTGAGAGCATACACTCACCTAAAAAGTAGTCTTTCCTGAGGACCTTTGTCTCTTAGCTCAACATCTACTAAATGTTAACAGTCTCTGTGTACGTGATCCATATCAGACATCATCTTTCTCTACACTTTAGCAATCTTTTTGTACAGCTTCTCTCTGTTCAGCTACCCTCACTGCCCAGTTTCTGATCTGCTGTTCCAGTGTGAGCTCTGCCCCAGAATCCCTGCTTTTTCCAGTTCTGTTCTTTGCATATTTTGAACATAGCAAGCTTACCTATTTTAAGCTAGTATCTCCACAAGCTCTAAAACAGTGTCTTTATGCACAAGTGCACCATCTATTCACTGAAGCAGCTTCAGTGTTTAGAAGTCTCAGAACTTCACAAATGTAACTTGTGTATCTGTTACAGTACTTTGTGAGGAAAAGGAATACAAGTATGATGTAGTGAACTAAACCTGGAAACAAGTATCTAAACTTCTATCCCAAGATAACTGCTGTGTTCATGAATTGCAAAAAGTGAGAGATTTTAAAAAATTTGGTTCTTCCACTTCATCTTGAAGAACAAAATGTTTATCAAGTGATTACATTCATATCAACATTAAATTGCAGCTATCAAAAAAAGCGTACTACACCTACAGCTAAAGACATCAAACTTTTTCGCTAAGAAAAACAGACTAATGCACTAGGCTAGGCAACATCAAATGTAGCAGAGTTCAGAACATCTCATGTAAGTAGATTGGTATTTTTAATTCAAATACCAACTCCTCACTCCTTTTTGTCAAACAGCTTTGTTTTAAAGACAGGACTACTGAACTACCTATATTGTAGTGACTATCTTAAAACACGCAACAGCCACTGTTAGCAGTGATCTTACCTGCTTGTCATTAACAGAATACTTCTCTATTTCCTTCTTTGTCTGCAACAGCTTGTTCTGAAATGGATACAAAAACAGCTAAAGCATTGCCATTCTGAGGGCAATATTTACCCTCAGTGTTTCAGTAACGCTTAAAAACAAATTCCCTAAAACCCCAAAAAGATATCCTCAACTAGTTATAACACTTTACTATTATCATTTTACAGATTTATGTATATGTGACAGAAACATGAACTCCATCAAGCTACCAAGAACTCACTTACCTGTTTTTTACTTCATCTTCTAAAGCCAGTAACGACTTCTATAATAGATTTAATGTTTTTATTTCTTACAACTGCACAGAGCACCTAAGACTGTAGGTATTAAGTTTTCTTCTGTATTTTGGTTCTACTTTATATTTATGTAACGTTACATAAACTATTCTGAAGAACAATCACTGTCATGGAATTATCATAAAAATTAAACTAAAGATCAGTAAATTCATATTGTTATACTCCTTTCAAGAAAAATACTGTTAATTCTGGCTGCATTCAAGGTTATACAAAATAAGTTGTCAAGTGCAAGTAAATTATCATACAGCTGGGACTGAGGCCCTCTGAAAAAGGGCTTCTGTTTCCTGAATAATTATTTTTTTATCTACAAAGAAAATAACAACCCATTATAAGAACAGTCATTCCAACTAACTTCTGAATACCTCTTAGTTAAAAAAAAAAAAAGTAACCCTTTTTCCTCCAAAGCTGTCTTGAAGAAGTTTTTCACTAGTAAAACATATGATATAATGCTGATTAGACACCAAAATATTCTGTGAACTTTAAGAATTGTCTTTAATCCGTCAGTTGTCACTTACTGTAGGTAAAACTACAGCTACTACAGTTTTAAAGAATATGGGTTTTTCTCCTGCTTTTGTCCTCTGCCACAGATCTAGACAGGGAAATAATCAATGCCATTAACAGAAGCGATAGCACTGGCAGTGTTTTAAGGCAAGCTAATCGCAAATTCCATGTTGGCCTACCCTCCTTAAAAAGGCAGACACCTCTCCTACTCAAATGCAGTAATTTGCAATGCTTAGGGTCCTCTTACAATATACACTGAAGAAAGTATGAATAATTATCAATTCCAGAATTATTCCCCACCTATACAGATCTTCTGGGGACAGTTTAACCAGCAAAATACACATACACTTACCTCATCCCTTGCAATCAGTGTTATGAAAGCACCTTGCTTGTAACATTCAATAGCAATACATTTTCCAATTCCACTGGAGCCTCCAGTTACCTAGAAGTTATTTGAAAATGGCAGTGTTAGTCCACTATTCTCATCCCTTCTCCCATATGATAAAGAGTCAAATCAAATGAAAAGTCTAAAAATATACTATGATTAAAATATCACCCAATGAGGTATGAATACACAAGATACACTAAAATTAATTTACTTGTTGAGTATGAATGAAAAATTAGATCTGAACAGATCGATGATCATTTGTTTCTACCCCAAACAAATTTTACCTCAGTGGTATTTTTTTTGCTCACTTCTTATGCGAGGCACACTTAGATCCACTCCCACATGGGCTCTCTCACATGCTTTTGACAAAGTTCTGTATATTACTTCTAAAAGCAGAAGTAGTTAAAAGTTTGAAATCACTATTAACATTAGCCATAACAATGCGATTATACACTGCCCCTCCATACCTGGTCACAGTAGAAATTATTTGTAAAATTAACAACTGTAGGTTGCCTGCTGAAGATACAATCACATAAACATAAACAGAAAATACATTCTTCCTTATTAAAAAAACTCCATTAATTCAACAGTTGGCTCCCTGTAGAGTATTTCTCAGTCCCCCAGTCTGGACCTTGAACTATCCATGCCATCCTGCAACAGCAGTTCTGTGGAGATGCCAGTATCTAAACTTCTATTATCTTTTCTTTTTCTTCCTCTGAACTGTAACACTGAATAGTCTTTTACGCAAACAGGGAATTAATAGTTCATCTATAGACAAATGTAGGGTGATGACTACAGCTCTGCATCGTATGTTGCTGGAGGATACACTGCCAAATGATACCAATATACAGGCCGAAGTCACTTTAACATCTCTCTCGCTACCCTCAGTAAACCCACTTATGAACTCCATGTGGAACAAGGTGTAGATGACAATCCTACCTCTCTTTTTGACTAAAATAAAAATGTCTGCCTGTCTGACACTGCCTTTAGTTGACACATTCATTTAAGCCCAGCCTCAGTCTGCATGTGCCTTCAGTCCTTAAACAAACACTGATACCTTCCTTATAAACCAAATTTATTTGAATTTTCTTTTAACAGCATATTAAGAGGCTATAATTGAGAAAACACTGGAACAAAATGTCTAGAAGCAGATATTGTAAAAAAATTATGTTGATGAAATGAGTTCTGAAATACAGGCTTCATAATAATTGGAAAAAAAAGTGATTCAGCTTGCTCTGGAAAGCACCATTTTTTGTTTTTTACCAAAACCTTTCAAAAGGCTTCATAGGAAGTAAGGTATAACCTCCATTTTAAGTACGAGAAAATGGAGGCATTGAGTCAATTAGTAGAAGAGCAAAGATCTCCAACCTCTTAACTACACACACTATCAAAAGCGTTGCGTTGTCTCCTCATCTGCCAATGCCTCACAGTTTTGTTTTCAGAGATGCATTATCCTTAAAAAATTCCTTCCATACCTGGAGGCAGTAAAATCGGAAGTACATTCCCATGAGTCACTAAACTCTTCTTTCATGAGTATTTTATCACCAACCTTCAAAAATTGCTTAGTATAAGTCAAATAATCCCAGCAAACAAAGATTTACAACATGGTCCATGGTTTCCGACTGGTTTGTCTGCAGTCATAAATGGGCCAAGGATGGGTGTAACATCCACAAACACTATTTCAGCTCTTTAGGCTTTCTCTATTATTGGAGATAGCTGCTTCAGATTAGCTTCTAACTGACGCTCTCGGCAAGATTAGCTTCACACTACATTAACCTTCGAGGATGACTCCAAGATGCATGTCCTGTTCTGGAAATGTGAAATCTGGTCTGTAGCATTCCGAACCAAGGATAACTGCTTTCAAAGTAAATGAAGTCCGTAAGAGTGCAAGCGTTAGTTAACGACTTGGGACTTCAGCAGAACCCCAGAATTAATTTAATGCTTCATGATGGAAAGAAATTAAGAATTTTAGCATATTCCCAAAAGAGCTCGCAAGATTTCAATCCACCTCTGAAAAGATTAAAAGACTCTGTTTAATACATTCAGGCAGACCTCAGTTCCACAACACTTATGAGCTGCTTCTATAGATTTTCAACAGCAGCAGGTACACCAGCACATGAACTACTCAATGTACCTGGAAGACTGCTCCAATTCCAATTTTTGGCATAGCATTGAGAGACAGCTGATTACTACCTGCACAAACTGTTGAGTATCACAAACAGGACAACTACACCAGTGCTTGAGGAATTCTTTGAAGGTGAAGGTACTGGCACCAAGTCTCTGGCTTGTCAGACAATGCTAACATTCATTTCAGAAAGACAAGGTCTGAAGTCAAGCAAGAAATGGAAAAAGCAAGTTTTTATTCACAGTCACACCCAAGAACACTGGAGAAGGCTCATGTCAGATAGAGTCAGACAAAAGGCAATATCAACTAGCTGGGAATTTTAGCATTTAGGTGGGAGGCTGTTTACTAGTACGTAGGAGGTTGTTACTAATACGCACATCTTTCAGGAACATACACCATAAATGTTAATATAACAAAAAAAAAAATCCCCTAACACCAGTGAAAAACTTTGCTTTGTGCTACAAAGAAGTTAGCCTAAGTAAATCTACGAAGTCTGTTAGGTAGCTAAGTTACTAACACAGATGCTCGGAATTAAAAGGAAGAACATACATTTACTCCATTAAACAAGATGTTATTACAGTTAGTTACCCTCGTGGCCAATAGTTCTACAATGCTACAGCATTTCATTAGTTCGAGACATTTGAATTGCCACCAATCCCATTTTTAAATTTCACTGTAAGCCAGCCTCACAGGACTGAGCAAAAATAAAAATCTGGTCACAGCAACTCAAAACACAGACTAATGTCTTGCAATACTACCAGGCCTTGAGCAATGTTATTTAGCTGTTTTTCTGTGTTTTAGAAGAACATGTACCAAATTAGCTATTCCAAAAAGGGTCTGGCTCCAGCCTCTGAAGCTGTGCTCCTTGATAACAGAGGTCAGCTTCTAAGGATCAGAGGGTTTATTACCCCCTTGATAAATGGAAATATTGGGGTAAAGTACAGAGTATTGCTATGTTTGAATTTCAAATTTGAGGTACCGGAAATTCTCTTCAATTGATGAGACAGTCCAA
>NW_010536455.1:0-4248 GCF_000687285.1 Phaethon lepturus | reverse complement strand
AGGAATGATCAAAATCAAGACTTGATTCATATGGTATCTCCAACAGAGCTTATTAACTTTCACTTGGCACTGGATGCAGGTTGGCTTCATGCTTCTAGACAGTGCTCTGACAGAAAGTATTAGTTCCATTGAAAGAGAACATCCCTGTAACCTACTCTAATTGGTCAGTATGCCTGACTAGACTCAAAATGACCTCTTGTCGAACCACTCGGACGCATCAAAACCACAGATCGTATCACTCCCAGCACAAGAACTACAATGCTGAGACACCAAGACTGGCCATCCTTAAAGCTGATGGCAGTTATCAAGTCGGGCTCTGCACGGAAGTGGTGAAAGTACTTCTAGATCAGAGATGACCCTTATGCATGTGGATTTGGCAGGATCATCCTGAGCTATGTCCAAGCAAAAGGGCCTTTTCAGTTTCAATGGGAGATAGTCCCAAGCAGAGAACATCTTTACATTTCTTGCCATTGTTAGTCCACAAACTTTAATAAACTGCATTTGTATCAGAAGATCTTGGGTTTGGGTTTTTTCCCACAGAAATTTCAACTTGGGTTTTAGAAAGAGTAAGGCTGAAACAAGGAGAGGAAAGTTAGCATTGGTATTTCAACAAAGGACAGTTTCTAAACATCACTCATGAAATTTACAGAAGGCTGCTTTTGCCCTAACATCTTAAATTTTTGTTGCATTTTGCTCCATCAAGCAAAGTACCTTTGTCTAGAAATGGAAAGAGAGCAGAGAGAATGTGAGTAGGACAGGTGTAACATCCCTGACAAAGGGATGCAAGTGAGCATGAAGCACATGGAGCAGTGATGACTGCCTTACCCTATTTTCATTTTCCTGTCTACTATTACAACCAGCTTTCCTGTCTACTGTTACAACCAAATTAATAGCTTATTCTCACCGAACAGGTGATGTGTGCTAGTATGTAGAGACCCATATATGTGCTAGTATGAGACCCAAGGACAGACATAAAGCCAATGGCAAAATAAAAGATGCATAAAATAGTCTTCCAGATTTCAAAACATGGAGACGTTCAGCACAAGCAGCAGCAGTTCTACAGAACAAAAATAACTTGTATACCCTTTGAGAACACTTTCCTAGTTGCGCTAGAAACAAAGCAAGTAGAATCAAACATCTAAAAAGCATTTTGTTTTAAAAAAGCTAAACCTGACACTTGAGATGATCTGATAGCAGAAAAGGCCTTTTTATTTAATGGTGCTCACTGGGGTCACCAAAACACATAGCAGGTACGGGGCGGCGGGGGGGGACCCACAAGATTAGACCATTAGTAATTTGGAGTTCTGTAGACTCTCACTCTGAATAGAAGTCCTAGTCTTTTCTAAGAAAAAGAAACTGCTATGATGATGATTCCTCCAGAAAGCATGCCTCACCTGACACAGCAAGTATTTCCATCATGCGAATGACTCTGGGAGAGGACAGAGAGAAAAAAACCACAAGTTTTCTGCTCAAATGTCTCTCCCAAAAGGCAGCTAGAGTCAGTTACTTAGCCATAACTCAAATATCTATTAACCATAACTTAGGAATGAAGAGAAATACTTTTTATGAAGGATTAAGAGTGAAAAGAATGCTGACTTAAGTTGAAAATTCAGTAACTGGTATGTGAATAGCATCTGAAGTTGCCTGATGACCTTCCTTCAGAAATGTAACTGATATATTTTCATGATACTTTCAACAGGCCCCCAGAAAGAAGTGTTTCTAGATAAGACTGATGTTTTCTGCCTCAGAAAAACTATTTATTCAAGTATATCTTGAAAAATTATATTTACTGTACAGTAGTAATCACTTGCCCTCTTGAGAGTGCTTAACCAGCTAAATACACAATTTGCAGGTTATTATTCCTTTATTATTTTACTCTTTATTTCAAGACTGGGTTTAACTGAGGTCTGACAAAGATTACCAAATGTTTATCTACAGTCTTATCTGAATCAAGTCATAAACTAAAAAGAATTTACATATGCAGACCACTTAAACAGATTTTGATATTTTTCTGTGACAATACTTCAAAAGAAGTCCTTAGATAATGTTATGGTCCTTAAATATTTTCATGAAGTCTCTCAGTCATTTCAGTAGCAGTGAATCCTTACTCCCCGTATATGAGGTAAGAAGCCACTTTACACACACAATGTGGAAAGCCTCCCTGAACAAAATTTCTGATTTACATTGCCATTATCCAAGATTCTTCCTTATGCATTACCCTGGAAAATTTGAAATCCAAACGTACAAGTGTCCAGCATGACTAACGGCATCTACGTAATTAAGTAGTGAACTCTGAAACAACTGCCCCATATTTCATTAGTTTGCATGAATACTTTAAGAGCATAACTAAAGTAAAAATAAAACAAGTAGTTCTGCCAGTGGTGACGCAACTAATACTACTGTTTACCTGCAGATTTTGATTTGTATCACCAAGTTAAATGTATCTAAAGCCTTCTCCTCCAACAATATGTTAATATAGTTACTTCTCTGACTGGACTCCTAATTTTATAAGACTTGCAGGAATACTGTTTTTGAGACTTCCACTTGTATCAAATTGAGCTTAAACTGCTAATATAATTAGTGTCAGTGGTTATAGGGAGGTTTCTCCAACAAGAATATTCTCATAATTTTCAATATGAACTTTTTTTAAACAAACCATTCTGATTAGAGGAACCAGCATAGCAGCTTTTGAAGAGTTTAATCACAGAAAGAACAGACAAAACTTAGGATAATCGCGATATCTTAAAAAAAAGCAGCAAAATTTTGGGATATAATCCATTAAACTTTTTATTGTTTGCTATGCTATTTCTGCATAAAAGTCACAGAAAGTCTGCTTCACCTTTGCTTTTACTGTACTGAAAGTTTCCTAAAAACCTATTGAAGGGTTCCTCCTTAATAAGCATTACTTGTGGGAAGAGCCATAACCAGAGCACCCTTAATGCAAGCTCGAACACACCTCACACTGTATATGATGCTGTAAAGCCAGTTACAGCATCCAAGTAACACCTATTGCATAAAGTAACTTGGGAATACTGTTGCAACTTGGACAGGTCTAAATTATTCTGGGGACAGCTCCATCCTCCAAAGAGGAGCTCCAAAAATAGTAACTAAAAACCCCAAACCAAACAAAAAAGGTACCATAAAAAGCTCAAAAAAAAAATAATTTAGAGCAGCTGTAAATTCACTTGCACCTAAAAGGTCTAACTTCTGGATTATCCCAAACTCCCACTGTAATAAAGGACATCTGCAAGTGCCACTCACTCCTTAAAAGCAAGTTTAGCCAAACAGTAACTACAGCTTCTCTGCATAGAACATATGTTAGGGATTTAAAGCTATGTTAAGAGATTTGATTCTAGGACCCAAATTCTTTCAACTGCTTAACTCATTTGCTCTCATGCATCCAAATTCAGTACTTTGCTATCCACCCAAAAGCACCTGGGTATTGTTCCCCTTCTTCTCCTCCACCCAAGCCACACACCCATACAACTTCTTCTAGTGGTGTACTATTCATGAACTGTTTCAACCACATGTTCCTTGACAACTTCCTTCTAAAGACTTACTTCTACCATCTTGATTACATTCGGTCAAAATACTGCTCATGGACATCGGTATCTGCATACTTACAGACGAAAAGGTGCATGAGTGCCACCTGACCACTTCCTTTGTATTAAGTCTGCACATTTTCTCACCTCTCACCTGTTTTCTGTACCAAGGAAACCATAGATTTTTGCTTTTGTTTATGAGCACACACATCACTTAAATACCTTGGCAGATGCTAGAAGAAAACAAAACTCAAGGTAACGGGTAATTTTCGAAAGTACAAAAGGAATGTCTCAAGAAGTCAACATTAAGACTGAAAATGGTTTGCCTTTCTGGCGACTCAGAAGATCGCCTCAAGCCAAGCAAGATAGACTGTGATTGTCAAAATCATCAGTACAGGTCATTCCTTATCACTCGGACTTGTGGCTCCCATGTTTTGGTAGCTTGAGGTGCTACAGCCAGCTGCCAAGATTCCCTGCAAACCAACGGGCAACCCCTAACGCCGAATCTGCCCAGCGCGGGCCTTTGCCGCCAGCCTGCAGGGATTTACCGCCCTCAGGCTCCACTGGTGCTCCCCGCCCGCCATCCCCGTTGATCGAGAGGCTTTATTCGCTCACCTCCCCCACAGCAGGACCTCCCCCGCGGGGGCCTCGAACGCCGCCATGTCCCCCCCGGGTGCCAGCAGGACGCTCCTTCCCCCAGCACTGC
>NW_010536454.1:0-2065 GCF_000687285.1 Phaethon lepturus | reverse complement strand
CGAGGGTCCAAGCCGCGGTCCGGGGAGCGGTTGCCTGCGCCGAGGCTGTGAGGGCGGTGGGAGCATCTGTGGGCACTGCCCTCCTCCTTGCCCCGGGTGCTGGGGGGCTGTCCCCTCCCCAGAGCGTGATGTCCTGGCCTCCTGCTGGCATCCCTCCTCAATGCCTTGGCCAAGGGAATGGACTCTGATGACGCCATGTTACAGAAAGCCTCATATTTCTTCTCATCCTTTTAATTGTTTTGACCAAAACTGCCGGGATGAGACGAGGCTCTGGAAAGCATCTGAAATGCTGGTTTTGACTGCAGCGTCCTGGGGAGCGCTTGCTTTCCTGCTCTCTGAGGGTTGATGTAGGCAGGAGCTGCCTTTAGACACGTTCTGCAGCCGTAGGAGGTTTTATCAGTGGGAAACGGTAAGGATGGTTGAAAGCAATGATGGGGAAAGCGCTGAGGCAGAGGAGGACACCGGAGGGAGAAAGCAGAGGCAACGAGCGAGACTAGATGTGATAATCCTTTGGCATCACGGACTTGAAGTGATGCAGAACTCTGGAGGTGGATTCGAGTGCCTGTAGGGAGAAGCTGGCCTCCCTGGAGTGTAACTTCCAGCCTCCGTGCCTCTCGTGGTGATGAGTGTGTTCAGATGTGCCGTACAGCAGCTAGAGAGGAGCTGTGGGATCATCTTCCAGTCCCACAGGCACCCACCTCACAGCAAGCACTTGGAATCCTGCAGGTCCCTCTCCCTGGCACTCCAGAGGACAAGGTGCTTCTTCACAGCGATTCTTCTGGCTGCAAAAAAATTCTGAAGTTTCTGGAATTCTCTCTTCATTAGAGCAACCGTGCCTAAGTAGCAAGGGACGAGCGGTACTGCTCTGTAGGATTCCAGCTGGGTCAGATGCTAAATGAAGCCGCGGGGCAGTGCCGCCAGCTGCAGGGTGCAAGGAAATGCCGACGGGGTGAATCTGTGGGTTTCTTCCCTTCTTCTGGAAAGAGAACAGGTCCCCCGGGATGGGCTTTGCGACTTGCGTAGAAACTGCCCCACCGAGGTGAACGGTTCACCAGGCTCTGGTTTCTGTGCGGGGCTTATAACAGCCGAGTTTCCAGGTACAGGACAGTGCCATCAACCTGTCCTGGTTTCTTCCAGGGACGCAGAGCTTAGCCTGGGGCGGAGGGAAGGTGGCCAAGCGCAGGCGGGCCGTGTCGGGCTGTCCCCTGCGCCAGCACGGCTCCTGACTCTTCCTCTTCCTGCAGCTCGGGGAAGACTCGGATTACGACAAGCTGAGTGATATGGTCAAATACCTCGACCTGGAGCTGCACTTTGGGACGCAGAAGCCTACAAGTAAGTACCTGAGCCCCAGAATAGGCCCTGGTACCGGCCGGAGGCTGGGGTGCTGGGAGGAACTGGGGCTCGGCGGGCAGCAAGGCAATGCCTGGCCCTAGCACCACCCGTGGCACAGAATTCATTCATACTCAGGATTTCGTGGCTGGTGCCACAGCAGATCATTAAGGTGGAGATCGTGAAACGATCTCCCTTAATTTTCTTTGCTGCCGTTACCTGTTTTCTCTCCGCATTTCAGTCGATCGGGGCAGTGAAACTCAGCGGGAGGGTTTTGCTCCCCGTTGTGCTCCGTGCTGCTTCCCGGCTCTCAGAGCGCCTGCCCGGCCATCCCCATACCGCGGGCGACGCCGGTGTGCCGGCACCGCTCTCCAGTGCCACGAGGGGCCTGGTTTGCAACACAGCAGAAGCTCAATCCTGCACCACTACAATGGCTTGTGCACAGCCTCTGCTTGTCACGGTCTGCGCAGTGCGGACGGTCAGCCGGGCCGTCGGCATGCACGGGTACCGGCTCGTGCTGCAGTAGCAGTAGCGGCTGCAAATTAGGAAGCAAAATGCAGCTCTGTTGCTTTTGAGAACTCAGCCCTGAAAAAGCTGTGAAAACATTTCTCTGTCCTTAGAGAGCATTACAAGCAATGCTTTTCTTTTTACATATATAAGAAGTTAGTTCCTCCCAAACTCTACGTATGGGGTCTGTAGCTACCTGCCAGTGCAGCCTTCCCATTGCTCTTGAATC
>NW_010536453.1:0-1304 GCF_000687285.1 Phaethon lepturus | reverse complement strand
TTAAACCTCCTCGCGTCCAGCTAAGCATGAAGTCCTGAGACAGACCCCGCCGGAGAGGACTGAGGTAGGAAGGACCCGTCGGAATTTGCTAAGCCTAGAGAAATCTGAAAGTTGCCCTAGATGGGGAAACGGGCTGGAGGCTTCGGGCTTTGAAAACCAACACCGGCACCAGCAGCCGCCGCTTGCAGAACCCCGCACAGCCCAGAGACACCCCCAGACCAAGCACAGGTCCTGACACTGCCTCTCACAGTGGCGTTGCCTGAGGATTGGCTTCTAGATTTTACAGATATATATATTTTTTTTTTTCCTTAACGCGTCGCCTTTGGAAATATTTAGAGGGGTTTTATTTTTCTCTCTCTCTTTTTTTTTTTTCTTCCCGTTTCCCTTTCTTCATTTGTTTTTTGATTTTACTTCTCCACAGCCCGGTCATTAGCTCTGGGAAGCCGGGGGTTGCAATCCCCCTGTTTGCATCCGCACAGTCCTTGAGGGGGGAAGGGGGTGCGCAGCGATGCTCGATCGGTGGCAGGGCATAACCCGTAGTGTCTCGGCGCTTACGGTTCAGTTGGCTTATTTCAGGGGGGTATGGAGGGGGATGTCTTCTTTTCCTGGGCTGCTGGGATGGTTTGTGCCCCCTTACCCACTCTCTCATCGTTGTTTAACTTCTTGAGCCCTCGGAGTCGGTTCAGTAACTCTGAATGCAGTTGTAAGTGTCTTGCCTTGTTCTCCGGCTTTTAACAAGAGTTCCACTTTAACACGCGAAAGGGTAACCCGATCCAGGCGTTTACAAACCTACAGTGAATAAAAATATAGAGAAAGGGGAAGAGAAGGGAAAGAATTCCTACCGGGACTCTTTACTCATAGTTGTAGGTAACGTACTCAATAGGAACAGGTACATTTGGCAGTTTTATGGCTTTATACCCTCCAGCTTGCTGTTAACATCACGAAGGCGTTTTTTTGCAGGTGCACTTACTGGCATTTTCTCCACCAGCAAGAGCATGCATAACAAAAGGTGTCAGGAAAGGGGCTGGGGGATGTTTGCAGCACGTTGCTTTCTTATTTCGAAATAATTCCTGCCGCATAATGGATGCTAACCCCGGAAGGGGGGAAAGTCGGGCCGGAGAGGAGACCGGTGTGAAGTAATACCTCGGTGCCGCCTTGGCGAAGGGCGTAAGGCATCTGGGTCAGGGGACGTGAAACAAAAAGAAGAGGCGCGGGAGAGCCCGCAGGAGCTGTTCGACAGGCAGCAGACGCAGTTACATGTGCATCCCTCGCTCAGCCTAGCTGAGGGGCGAGCTGCGGTGGGG
>NW_010536452.1:0-19630 GCF_000687285.1 Phaethon lepturus | reverse complement strand
GGGCCGAGCGCGACGGGGATTAGTCGCAGCGCGGCTCAGAAAGCCAGAGGCCACAAATATCCCGGTGATTCACGCAGGAGTTTGCCAGATGGTCTTACACGTTCTGGAGCCCGAGGCTTTTTCAGAAGAGAGCTAGCGCGCAGCAGCTACCTTCTGACGAGACACAGCACGCAGAAGTCCGGCGCAGTCCTCCCCCGCCCCGTATGGCGTGGGACAGCGTGTGAAAAAAGTAAAATTACAAAACAAGCCGTAGCTATATTTGGCAACAAGTTCGCTCCTATAAAAGGCAACACTGTGCAGGAGGCTAGCATTTTCTGGCGACAGTTGCGTATGCGACGTGGATGTTCTACTTAATAGTTCTCATTCTCAGAGAAGCGAAAAGCGCATCACTTCCTTGGACGGAGGCTGCGCTGAATCACCGTGCGGTTTCGTGGGCTGTATGAATTCTAGGGCAGTCCATTATTACTCTCACTTTGTTCTAATTTGTTTCAAACCCCATTGTTTTGCTTCATGTCAAATCATCACTAACGAAAGGGCCCGGATTGTGCAAGATGCCCAAAGGCACATCTGTTTTATACAGACTAAATATTTTTTTGATCCAACCTCCCAGTATTTAGGAAAGGTTAGGCAAACAAACTTGCTACAATTTTTTTTTTTTTTCAACTAAAGCACTGACACATTTGCCTATTTTCTAAATCTTTCTCATAAACAGTAAATGGGTTAGAGAATATACTTGCAATTTGTTCCAACTATTTTATACTTCCTACAGTTTTGAATTAACTGAGCTTGGATTCACCGTGATGTTTTCTGCTAGCGGGTAACGAAGCGTGTCTCGTGCGTAAGCCAGCTAGAGCTCCGGCACGGCCCCAGCGGGTCCCAACAGCCACCGAGTTCGCACAGCGTGCTGTTTCCAACGGTGGCTGGTCATCTCCTGGGATGATAATGAATTCTGCAGCTTTTAGCTGAACAGACTTTTAGCTGAAGTAGCCTATTTCTGCTCCCGATAGGCAAATTAATGGAAGAAAAATCCAATCGCTTTCTTAATCCACATGAGCTTCTGGCTTCTATGCTTGATGTAGTTCCACAGCGTAACTTCATGCTCTGTGAAAATCACTTCTGTATGTCTTGAACCTTCTGTCTGGTATTTCCATTTGATGTGCCTTGACTTTTGCGTTAATTAACCATGAATTGTCGTCCTCTCTTAACTGTCTCCATGCCACTCCTTGTTTTATAGATTTGTATCACAGAATCCTTGCACTACTACCTCATTCATCTCTCTTCTAGGCTGACAAGTCTGATGTTTTCCAGGTGCAGTTTCATAGTACCTCCAACAAATTCAAGTTGGAGCTTCCATCTCTCTGCCTCAGACCGCACGTTCTTGCTCCCACATGGATTTCAAGAGCTCCACGTTGTTGTGCACGTCTGCTGAGTGTAACTCTCCCCTCGCCTCTTCCTTCATCCCCGCCCTATTGGAGACCTCACCAAGTTATGGGACCTCCTCATCAACCCCTTTTGGCCACGCACAAGCTGGCCTTGCGTGCCACAGCGAGAATGAGGAATCCTGGTGCCCGCGGGCCGTGTTCACTCACCTCCCCAGGCCGAGCACCGCTGAGTGACATCCAGGTTCAGTGGCGTTGTCGGGGGTGCTCAACAAAAGGCTTTGCTTGTTTCAGAAGGATGAACATCTAAGTCAAATTAATGATTTCGGCACAGTTGGAAACAAATTTCAGTTAATTACAATTTAAGGAAAAAATATAAAATATAAAAAACATAAAAAACTGAACCTGCCTGGTTATAGTTAGAATAATGAGTCCTAAACTACAGAGTATCCAAGTGAAGAGTTGAATATACCTTGTTCTGTGGAGGCTTTAGAAACAGCACTACGGGAAATCTTTCCTGTAGCTACAAGTAGGCAAATGCCTAGCTGAATTACGTAGGATTTACTGATGTAGTGGTTGTTCTTTTATTTGTCATACGAAATAGTTACATTTAAACTAGTTCTTTGAAAGCTCTCAAACATGCTTCTTTGAAAGCAAAGCAGAAACAGATTTATTTGCCTTCTATAAATAAAGCTATGGTCAATTAGCAATACCCTGAGGATAAGTGGAATAATTCCAAAGGCTTCAAAACAGGTAGTTAAGAAAAGCAAGCCTACTGTCAGGAAGCTTACATTCACTGCAAGAGGTGGATTGCAAAGGCCTTTGCAAATGTTTTAGGAGTCCACAAACAAAAATTAAAACTGCCTTTTTATAACAGTATGTCACGCTATCTTTAAAACCACATCTGACTGAAAGGATTCTTGTTTTCCCTCGTGTTGCAACTGCTTTATATCTTTCCAGTAAGAAAAACCCAGCAATGATCTCTGTGGAATGTGATCAGTGTAACAGACCTTCCCAGGCAGTGCAGTTCTTCTGTACTGACACGAATTTTCATCCTTATTGCAGAGGTCAAAAAGAAGCAAGAGAAAGGTTGTGCTGGGGAGAGACCAAAGCCAGTCTAGAAGGTCTCTGGTTGTCACCCATGATTCAGGGCAAGCTTGGAAATAGTCAGCAGCTTCTCACCTCATTCCTGATACCAGCAAAGGGGTTGCGTAACTTGAGCGCTTTTAATCTAAGTCGTAAATCAATATTTGGAGCCTTGTGGGTTGTTTATTGATATTAGGAGCAGTGACTGATGAATTCAACTATTTCTTTAATGCAATCCTGTTTCTTCACAGAGTGTACAGTTAGAATCAAAACAACAGAAAACAAATTTTTTACCCAAACTTTGCCATTTTGTAGCAAGCACTCTGCAAAAGAAAGTTGCCTCAGTTTTGTCTCAGGCTGGTGAGGTTTTAATACGTTCCTTTTTCTTTTTTTTTAATTGTAAATCTGCTACTTCTCCATAAACTTAGAGTACATCATAAAAAAAAAAAAGCTGAAGCGTGTTAGACCTCCACACTGACTCTGCTCATCGGGAGCAACATACTTTTGCTCAGCTTTAGATCTTTTTAAACCGACCCTCAGGATTTCAAAGAAAACACAACAAAAACAACACAGCGATCAGTCATACACATTTGGTGACACAAAGGGTTATTGATCTCACCAAAGATGTGCATTTCAAGGAGGAATTTCAAGTAGGGGGGATTTGAGGGACGGTCTGTTGAGTAAAGGGCGGGGTTTTAAGAGAAGGGGCCTACGTCCAAATGTATGAATTGCTTTGTTCTTTGATGCTTTTTGTTCAAGCTAGTTCCATTCCCTTCTTACTCTTAATACATGAAACCAGACTGGAAAATTATCTGCAAATCTGTTTATACCAGCTGCCATAAAATAACCAATTTCTATATTTTATATAAAGAATAAAAACATCCTTATCACATCTAGTATTTACTAGATGGGCCTTTTGGGGAAGGAGCAAGGGGAAAGTAGAGACAAAGTTTGACAGGTCTTCTGAACAAAAAACTTTAATCTGTTTTGTTGCCCTGATCTACAGAAATAAAACTTCTCATTCTGAGTCATTATGTAAAAAAATGTACAGCAACTTGCAAGCATTGAACATATACTTGCATTACATAATCAAATCTTTTGGTTTAAGCCATATTCCACGCATGAAACAGAAACGTGTACCTACTTGCAGACGTAACATATGCATTCTGTAAAAACATCCCATTCATTACCTGCTCAGATCCGTGCAGTTTAGAGCTTTTTTCCACAGGTAATGCCTGAGAGTAACTTTCTGCCTGCTTAGGCAGCAGGAGAGACAACTTATTGTGGTATTACCCAGACACCTATTATGCCCCACACCACCTAAATATCTGCAGCATCTCAGAGACTGTGATATACTCAATTACTTCATCAGACGTCGGGAGCTGCACTCCACATCAATATGTACAGCCCGGTAGGCTTCAAGGTACCATAGCTATGATAGCAGAGATATTCACGTTTTTGTGCTTGGATTTTGATTCATTCACCCACGTGGGCACCTAGTTATTTACTGATCTTGGGTCAAATCAGCATCTCATAGATAGTACCATCAAGATCGGTGGGTTTGCACACTACATGAACTCAGAGGAGAATGCAGTTTCAGTGTTGTCCTACTGCACAGTTGATGACAAAACTGAAAAGCCCCATCAGGATCAGAGCTTGAGAGTATTAGATAGTAAATAGGATCCTGTATGGACATGGAATTCCTGACTGAAGAATATAAGTTTTAAGAAAGAAAGCAGTGTTGACAGAGGTATTTCTGATCTTTACCACAATAAATCTAGGGATTTTGGCACTCTAAATTTAATTTTGTTGGTCCAAACATTTACCTGTCTTATTAGTAGAACATATGAAACTGTGTAATCATTAGATCACTGTACAAAATGAAGTACCTAAACATGATTCTCTGGACTTTAGAGGGACCTCTGAACAGTCATTACAAGGAGGACCTTGAGTTCGCACATAATGAAATATGTTCTAGTGCTGCTAGAGACCTTCAAAAGAAAATAAAATGCTATAAAAATGAAATGTTTTCTTAATTTTTCACAAGATCCAGTCTGAAGTGCACAACCACAGTTAGCAGTAGCCATAACAGGCCAGGCTTACTATAAAAAGCCCGTTAGATTAGGATAGATGACGTCTAAATAATTGTCTTCTTTTTTTTTTCCGATCTATTCCACACTCTTCTCATCAGGATCTCTGGAGCCTTACAATTTCCTTCAAGGAAATCATAACCTTTTAAACACTATGGTGCCCTAATTTAGTATTAGACTGTTTGGAGAATTCGTTAGTGGAAAGACTAAAATTCAGTGAGGATCTTGACCTCAATAGTCTTTTCATTTACATATGGCACAGCAGAAGTTTGTCTTGACAGAAACAGCAAGGCCAACCTCCTAATCGATATTTTTTCCCCAATTAATTTTTTTTTATTTAGAACCCAGAGAGCAAAAAAAATTACTTGTTCACCTTAACTTTGTTCCAAGTTGTCATCTGAGCTCAATTTTTATAAAAATATGATACTCGATTAAAAAACACAAGTCCTAATCATGTCTGTCTGTGGGCTGGCTGCCACTTCAAGAACATTTCTGAGGAATATGTAACAGGCAAGTACAAACAATATCCTCTGTTGTACTCCCATACAAATAGTCCTCACAGGGAGCAGTTGCATGTGCAACTGTGTATTCCTCCGAATTTGTAGCGTGAGAAATAATGGTGGTAAGATTAGAATGACTCAATTTATTGCTTATCTGTTTGCAGGCGTTCCTGTAAGTTTTTGGGGCCAATATACATCAGCAGATTTGCATGAAGGACAGACATTATCTTGTGTCCAAAACATGTTTTCATGTGTGAAGGAACACTTACTCATTTTAGAATAACTGGCTTCCTATGTAAAAACTGAACTATTACGCAAAGATTAAATGGTGTGTTTCTTCGTTTATTGAGGTTTCATTTCTTAAAGCAATGAACGTAAATCAGCTCGTAGTCCTTAACACTGACAGACTATGAGCTCTTTTCTATACTTATTCATGTAAAATCACATCTAGGAGAAATTTCTGAAAACTATTTGGTGATAGATTTGCAATCTACTTATGCAAGTCTTATAAAATCTTATTGTTATTGTGAACTCCCTTGTGTGATTTTTTAAAACAAACTGTAAATGACTCTTGGAACATCTGTTTCTATGATTATATATCCCTATAAGAATCAGTACAAACTGATCCTGCTTTCATCAGATATACTTTCTTTTTGTTTCAGAGATTGCTGTGCCCAGAAGGTAAAATTATGGAGTCACAACACAAAACTCCAGCCCAAGGACTGGTATTATATAAGCTTTAAAGCAACTAGGTAGCCTTCCAGTCTTAAAATATTCTACACACCCTGTCTAAATTACAGCAAGCTGCCAGTCTGCCCTGACATGCTCCAGAAGTTCTGCTTCAGCTTGCTCCTGAACTTGTAAGGGAGTCCTTACAAGACAGTCTTGCAGCTTCCATCCTTTCTGTCATGATTTACAAGACCTATAAGTACCTATAAGAATTGCATTTACCCAGCTTGTCAAAATGTCAGGATTTTGCCAGAATTCAAATTATATTCTTTTCATTCTGTCTTAGCAGCAAAACTTTCAGTTGTATCTTGCTTTTTCTAGCACAACCTCTTTCTTCAGAGGCTGATTGATCACTGCATTGTTTCCCATCAGTCCAACAGAATCGCCTCTATAGCACTGTGGACCATGGAAAAAAGAACACAAATTCCAGGAGAAGAGCCTTTTAAAATGGTATTTATGGATAGTTTGCGGTAGTGGTACCGACCCCCTCAGCAATTTCACATATTACACAGAACAGTGTAATAAATATGTATGATTTTTTTTCCTTGGTCATCTTTTTCAGACTCTTTAGAAGTCACCCACAAAACATTCCCCACATACACTTTTATCTCTCCCATCCACACATGTATATACAGGCTCTTGCTTACATGGACAAAGCTGCCAGAGTAACATGTTCCTACATTCTTAGTAGCATTCTTCAGTCAGGGAGTCAACATTTCCTTTGCATAGTAACTTCATTGTCAAAATCTTTGGGTCTAAATTGATCTGTTTCCATTCATAAACACTTGTGGTACACAAAATGTCTATCCATGAGAAAAACAGAAAGGACATATAAAGATGAGAAGTACACCTTAAAACAGTGTCTTTCAAAAAGCTGTTTGAATTCTTACCTTAAAAAATATCTCCCATGAGGTCAAGGATTTGACTCAGCACTCAGATCTGTAGAGTAAAAGCACTTTTAATGAAGAGTCCAGGTGAACTTCAATCGTTAACATTGTAGTAAATTTAACGAAACTGTGACTGTTTTAAATGCTTGCACTTGTGACATTGACTTCCCTTTCGCCGTCACAACAGAAGGGAATTCTACTTACACAATCAGTTTGTCATATCAGTAGCTGCTACTTACTTGTACATGCTGTTCCTCAGGTCTACAATTAACGTCATATATGCAAGAAATATTAGTAGAATATGCTTCATTTGCACAATACTTCTAATGACTATGCTTTCATTTCTGTCAGTAGTTCTATTACAAGTTGATTTCTGGAGTCAATTGTTCAATTTATTCACATGACACTATATATAAAAATATATATTTGTTTGCAAAAATGACTGCTATTGTTGTAGCAGTTATAGAAGTAGCAAATGCTTGTGAATGAAACCTAGTTCCAAATAGTTGCAGACACTGGAGCTGGGGAACGGCAACATTCTGAGGAGCTCTCTGCTCCTGCTGGTCTTGTACTCAGAACCCAAAACTGCCTGAAAGTAGACACCATGACATTATCTGTAATGATATCTGGCTCCGAAGGCCAGCTCAGATATCAGTATTACAAATGACAAATACCACGATAACAGTTTCTTCTTGTTCAGATGAATAGTATCACTTACAGACCTATTTTCTTCCTGGACAATGATAGTTAAGAAAGATGATGCTGGGGGAGTTTCAGCTTTAGCCTATGTTGCCTAGGTAATTTCACTTCTTCATTAATATACAATAGAAGCATCCTCAAATACAAGACTCGTAGCAGCTTGAGAAAATTAAAAGGGAGTGCAAAAATAGACAGGGTAACAAAAGGTGCATTATATTCACTAGACAAACAGCCTGAGCAATTCCATCTCTGACCAAGTTTTTGAATATCGTTTTCATGACTTCTTCCAACTGTATCACTGGGCCTAACAAGAGATGTTACTCTTCACAAACCTTCCCTTGCTTATCTCCTGATTGCCAAGGCTACAAACAGCACTATGGCTATTTTCTTTAAGCATGATTGATCAGTATTTACAGTAACACCCTTTAGGAGAGAAGTCACTCTTGCCCCTTTTTATCTCTGCTGTCTATCAAAGTTTGGCTTATATCTGAACACACTCCCTTATAAAATCATTTACTCTATTTTTTTTTCTTTATGAATCCAGCCTGCAATCTGCTTCCATTGAACTTAGCTGCAGCCTTCCAGTACCATCCTAGGGAATGTGTTTTGTGTCCATGCTTGCCAAAGCAAACCTGGCTGGCTGGAAGGAGGGGGCAGACTATCCCCCCCAGACATCCCACAAGCTTTGCAATGCTTTTTGTGCAGCTGGAGTGCAAACAGATGATTTTAAATGTTACAGAAGTGTTAAAACACCTTAAGCAGAAAGCTTGTCAAGGAAATTAATCAGGAAAGACCATGATTCAGCAGACAGCTCCAGGCCAGGGCTCCTCCTATGCAGGATAGAAGATGTCACATTGTTCAGTGACAGAAGAAACCTGGGTTGGTTGGTTGGTTGGTTTGCTTGTTTTTCAATGAACTCCAGAAAAAGCAAGCATTAACTAGAGACCATGGGTAAAGGGGAAAAAGGAAGCTCAGCAATGTCTTTTTAGATTAGAAACCTTCAAATATAAATAAAGGAGCAGAAGAGGTGTTTTAGGCTCCCGTCCCATGAAAGCGCCACTGGAAATGGGTCTGAGCCCACAGCCATACACAGGACATCCACACTCTGAAAGGACTTGTATTTGGACTACTATCAGTGAGTAAATGCAAATGTCAAACCACTAGAGTCTATTCTCAGATATGTTAATGGGCAATATTTTAGAAAACAGTACCTGGAGGATCTGTAAGATACAGACATTGTTTCTAGGTAGTATGTATGTATGTTGGATAGACTTTGCAACCTACATTTCATTTATCTTTCCATTATAAACCAATCTTTATCCATCTGTAATTTTGGCGTCACATTTGACTCCTAAGAACCTTTCACTCAGTGATTCATTCTTTCGGACATGGAACCTTTGTGTTGGATAGGCTGGCTTACTTTCAAAGTTACCTGTTAATCTAGCCAAGGCGGGGTTATTCCCTAAAATTAAATAATGCAATTCATATTCCCCTGGGAAGCAATATCAAAGAAATGAAAGAGCAGAGAACCTCCAGATTCAACTTCCTCTCGTCACAGACTGCGAATCTAGATTGCTTTCAGATTTTGATCCCTGTTACGTTACCCAGTAAGAGGGAGAAAAGGAATGAGGGCAGCAACAACACCATGCTTTAATGAGCTGTGAGTGTAGTGATTGGTATCAGTAACCTCCAAGTTCTGCCACTAAAATAAACTGCTTATCCTTTCAACTTAGGGGTATTGGTAGCTCAAAGATGCTGTGAAAATTAAGTAGCTAATGTTAATAATACAATTTAAAGATGCATAAAGTGGTTATTGCAACGTGGACTGGGGAGGAGAAGACCCACTCTTGTGAATTTCTTACACAGCTGGCCAGGTAGCCTTGCTCCTTAGACACTCAGGAAGACAAAAGTACTCAAATATCTTCATGCCGAGTATAATGTAGAAACAAATCAACAAAAACAATGAGATAAATTGGATTGCCAAAATCCTCCCATTGTATTTTACTTACTTCTAAGATTTTGACGGGTAAATTTGAAATATTTTTGATGACTGGAAGTGGAATGACATTGCTGACATAGCTGAACACTACAGAACTTCAGTAGCTATCTATTTTGTTTTCAATTTGGTTTTATCTCATTTGATTTGATGGTAGTTATGTGCCATTCCAGTACTGGTCCGAATGATACTAGCATAAACTGTGCTACTGAATTTTGGCCTTCTCTCCATGCCTTCATCCAAAGTAGTACTGATGGCAGCCAAACATTTAACTATATGTTTTCGCAGCAGTGCCTGCAATAGCTTGTAATTCCAGGTACCATCTTTTATTGAAATGCTTCTTAGTATTAGCCCATGAAGTACAGAGAACGTGGAAATATTGAAACACATCTGACTTTTGTACCACAATTAGGATTTCTGAAACTTCAACTTGAGCATTTGACACGATGCTGCTGAAGAGCAGGGAATTAAAAGCTACATCCTTATTCAATGATACACTGATGTTCCCTTCCTTTCCCAGAAATGGCTGACCACGGGAGAGAAAGCCTATAGACTGAAATATTGCTATACAGACTAAACAATTACTCCTATCAACAGCAGATCTAATGAAGCCTACTTTTTTTTTTAATAGATTTAAATTCCTAGCTCTTTCTTCCATGCATTCCATGTTTAATAAGGACTGACCTCTCATTGCACAACTTGTGCTGTTAATATACAAGATCATTCAATGTTATTCAACATTTCCGTGCCAAACCAGGTTGCCGTGTGTCTCTCTCTGCACATACAAATCCTGTACACCTGCAATTTTGACCCAATATCAAATTCTTTTCAAAAAAGCAAACTAATGTCAAGTTTAAAACCACTCTCAGACCTTTAACTAGCGAAGTCAGTCATATGTAGCTGTTTATACTGTTGTACAGAAGTTATTTGATGAACTTCAGCCCATGCACAAGGTTAAAAACAATAAAAAGCTTATAAGGTGGGATACCTTTTCCTCGTAGAGCTTTTATAGTGAAGCCTTGGGTCAGTCCTAGTTATCTTGTGAAAGCAACTTTGTCTAATGCCTCAGGTAGGAATCTCAGGTAAGAAAAAAACTAAAGTACCAGTCTCCATGTTCAAATTCAGTCACAAAATTAGATTTATAATTAACACTACTGTGTCTTTCTTCCCCCCACTAATAATTTCAAATGTTAAATACTTTTATACGCCTCTTTTATATGCTAAAACAGCACTTGAAATGCATATAGTACTTGCAGTACAGGGGAAGCACTGCTAACAAATGATACTTCTAAACATTTGCTTTTACTTCTGCTACTCATTTAATGGTAAGCTTATCACGTAATTTATGAGACTTGAATTTAATTTTCTCTTTTTTATGTAGTAAAACCAGCAAATGCTACCTCAGTGCAATTCCTATTACTTTATACCCTATGCAAAAAATTTAGGGCTTTTTGTCTTGCAAATAGACATAACTAAAGCTGGGGGAAGCTATCACACAAGGCAGAGAACAGGGACAGGTATTTCCACAAAAACAAGGCTCTGTGAGAACTGGATCAGGCACTTAGAGAGCTTCCATTCACTTCAGCAGCATAGGGCTCTGTCCTTATTAAGAGACCAGCAACTTAGAAGGCTGAAATATTACCAAATATTATCAAATTAATCTCCAGTGACTTCTCCGGTGCTACGCTGGGCACAAGTCTGGCCCACATGCTATAGAAGGTGTTGGCACCAACATCAGGGAGTTCAGGAAAAAGGGTAGGGGATTTGTGATGAACAGGAGGCTTAAACAGTTTTAAACCAACCACCCAAGATTTAATTTTAGACTAATTATATTTCTATGGCGTAACTTAACGGCAATTCCTCTTAATACTGGATTACAAAGTTTAAAATAAGCAAGCCATATTCAATACCGCAGGAGGTCTACAGTAATAATGCCAATTAAGCCTAATAATCTCATAAATCCGTAGCTCTAAGACATTCCCCTGGGCGTTAGGTGATACTTCAGCCAAATGCTGACATGTGCAATTCAGGCAAATAAGCAAATAACTAGTTTTAGCAGACCAAGATTAAGATGCCTGCCATTAATGCAAAACATTCTTAAATTTAAGTGCTGTCAAGTTTTTATCTAATGATCAACGTATTCCCAGAAGGATTCCTGCTTTTTTCCCCACAGGCTAGGTGAGGAAATTGAACAAGGATGTTTAATATTCAATGATAACATGAAGTTTTTTAGGCCTGTCTGGAGACAGAATGGGTGCAAATGCTGCAGCTGAGTGGACTTTCTGAGAATTCTGCTTCAAGATATTTCAAAGCAAACTACCCCATTTGCAAAGAAGGTATGAACCCTCCCCCTTCCCCTAACACACACCTCTCTTAAGGGTCAGAGAAGAGAGGAGAGGGAAGAAGCACCTGGGAATTAAATTTCAGAATCTGATTGAGAATTTTCAAATCCTTGGTTCTACAAGGTTTAGACTACTACGCTCTACTCCTTACAGTTTAGCCAAAATATTTCAGATTATTCAGGCCATTCAACATCCAAAAATACATTGTGGAAGCCTCTTGCTTCTGCTAATAGGCAGATGTATCTAGGTGTCTGTGTAGCAGTACTCAAGCAGGAGTATCAAGAGTTAGATTTACTGTTTATTTTGACATTCTATTGACACAACTTGTATCTATGCAGCAAGCTCTATCCCAAATTGCTGGAGGGTTGTGCTGCTTGCATCCTTTACTGATTTATTTTTTCTAGTGATCTTTCCCACTCTGCCTGTGTATTGTGGCAGTGACCAGTGGCACAGGCAATTTCCATTTCTTTGCTAAAAATCACCTGCTTCAAAGAAAGAAAAGGACATCTCTTTAATAGCAGTAACCACTACAAGACTGGAAGCCTGACTGTTTTTTCTCAGAGGTGCAAACCAGGCTAAAACCAAGCAGGATCTGTGATGCCACCTGCTGTGCAACTTTATTTTTTATTCTCAATTAAAAATGCAAGCTATTTTGCAACAAAAGATTTCAGAATGCAGATGTCAAGCCTAATTTCTCGTATAAAAAATTCTCTAGAAGGGAGGAGTTAGACACATATGGGAATGGAGAAAAATGTGTCTTGAAGCATAGGTGTGTTTACTGGTGTGCACCCATAGTGTTTTCACGCAAAATCAAGCAGGTAGATGCCTCAGCTGAGAAGGTTGCACACATCTTCTCTGTGACATTAGCTTACGTGCGTACTATCCACATGTTTACAACACAATATACTTCAATCTCTACAATATAAATAGTCTCAAAATACCAACTACCGGTGACATTTGAACTGGTTTAGAAAGTATGCGGATGAACGTGTTAGAACCATCTATCTTTAACCCTACAGCTAATACAGTTTTGGCGAAGTGTAAATCATCTTAAATTGCACTCATCTGCTTGACTGAGGGGTTTTTCCCGTTTTTTGGTTTTTTTTTAAAGAAAAAGCAAGTCTCAAAGAAGCTTTTTTGTGCTCAGCACTACTGCTGAATATCTTATCTCAATTCCTCTTCAGTGCTTTTTTTCCAGAGTTCCAAACCCCATAGTTTCGGCATGAATAAAGTAGTTCTATACCTCAGGACCAGGATTGTAGCTCTACCTAGATGCCTTTTCAAGTTCTCTGCCTTGCAAAATAGTTGCTCTTGAGCTAAGATCTTCTCATAAAGAGAGTTTCCTAGTTCCAGGTGACTTCTTCTCTAGGCTTTTATAGGCCTCTTTTACAGGAAAATAAACATTTCTGCAAGAGTGCACATAATGAGAAAATTTAGAACACTAATGTCAGGAATCATTCTTCATAAGCTCTATGCTAAATGTTGCATTTACAGATGCAGTACCATGAAATACAGGGCACATATTCCCTTCTTAATCCTTTTGCCCGCTTATCTCCCCAGATAATATGCATACAGCACTGCCTAACCTGGAGTCTGTTTTCGGAATCTTCTTCCAATGAAGGTTTCAAAAGCTCAGACAGGCTACATGTTTCAGGTGGTTGATTTAAGTCACAGCGCAATTTTGCTTCGTATTTTAATGGGAGCCAGAGCAGGCCTGCCAGCTAGCAAAACCATCCAACCAAAAGATATTAAAGAATTTTGGGAAGACATTAAGATCTCAACACAGAAATCAGTGCTTTGGTATGGAAGTTGCACTGCTGTTAGAATTTACTCTGTATCAGTAGAATACTTTGAACTTGATATTGCACCACTGAAATAAATTATTAGTTCACCTCTGCCAGTTTTTTGGGGGGGAACCAAGCTAGATTCCGACATACTACAAAATAATTCCCAGAATACAAGGAATTATTTTGATAATACAAATACAGGCACTGATTATGCTGCACTTTCTTCCATACTAATATCACCTCCCTGTCAAGTAATAGCAGGTAGTATTCTCTATTCACAAGATAACAGTGAAAATACCTTCACAGGTAAAGACACCAGTTATATAGATAAAGATACCAATTATATAGATGCCAATTATCTTTTAAATGTACCTTGTTTCATTTCCATAATTTGTAGATGTCTCATGGCATTACAGAAATAGGAAAGGGCACGTACTGGTGAAGGTGAAGGTTTTGAAGAATCTTTTAATGAGAAAGCTGTACCTTACTCTGCTTGTGTGACTGAACATCTAGAGTTTTCTTTGCTTATGTAGCTGACATTTGCGCTCTTTGGACTTTATGAACAGCAGTAAATAGATCTGAAAAACATGAATAACTTGAAATGGTTCAAGCTGGGATATAAATATTTTTGTTACTTCTTTCCCCCCTTTATTGGGTAAAGTTTTCAGTTACATGCTTCCGGGGGTCTGGCCATTCCTTTGAGCTATGCACCCACACTACAGCTCCTGCTTATCCCTTTTTCTCTGTTTCCAGTAAAAAAGGCTTTAAGGACAGAATTTGGGTACCTCTTTTCACCATTTGTCAGAGTTCCTAAACAGAAAAATCTGTTACTGAGTCCAATATGATCTGCTGGGTAAAACACCTGTACTGAGTCCCATACCCCCAAGCCCCTGTACAGGCAGGAAAAAGATAGTATCAAGATTGAGATTGTGAAAAAAGTCTTCCCAGCAATCAGCCAGAGGAGAAAACAAAAAACAACTAGCTGTGAAGCATGATGCATACCATCAGCCAAGCTGTTAAAATGGTCACCTATACATAAGCCATGAATCCTGGTAAATTTAGAGCGCTCTGTGGTTAAGTATTTCTAAGACTTATGAAAGAGACTAAAATAAGCTGAGCTATCTGGAAATCACAGACCTGAAAAAGAAAAACTCTTTTGCCTCCCTTGTTCTATTACTGAAAACTGTTAGCAAGCATCCACTGGTGTAGTGTGAATAAAGGAGCCATCGACTGCAGGATTCATCTGAATACTGAGATGAGAACATAAGCCGTGATATTAAACCTGCATAAGATACCTATTTTCTTGTTTCCTTCAAACACTGTGCATTACATTGGCTTAAGCAAAAAACCCTCTTACATTTACACATCAACTCCTTTCCAAACAATGCAATCCTTACACATTTCAAGAAAACTTAATTCAAGTTATTTATTACTAAATTTCAGTCCAGTGATTGCTGTAGCTGGTTCCTTCCTACCCCATCTCGTTAGAGAACTGCAAAACCTATATCCTTGTTTCAGCTCTAACAGGAGAGGATACAATTCCCGCCTTCCTTTCTGCAAACATTGACACCTTTTCCCAACATTTGTTCTATCAGTGTATGAAGAATTAAAAAATGCTTAATGGCCCCTGCCAAGCCCTCGGTGACCAAATGCCCTGTCATCATGCCTTTTGCAGAAATAGGTGCGTATTCTTGGTATTTAAAGTAAAAATCCCTGATAGAAGAGTGTAATATATCATGCAGGTGTGTCACATATCATTAGAAAAGAACTAGTCCAATTCTTACTATTTATTTCCTGTGTGTAGTCATAACAACATCCTCAAGAGATAAACCAACAAAAATTGTGCTGCTACTAAAGCGGAAAGGGAGGGTTTATTGCATTGGTTAATAGAGCATTACAATGAGAATTTAAGAGGGTGAACAACCACTAGAGGGCTCATTATTCCATAGGGTTTTTTTAACAAAATGGTTAATCCTTTCAATAACAAAGAACTTAAACGTGACCTCTGTCTTGTGTGAGGCTCCCACACATTATAAAATGCACAAACTTGCACCAAAAACACGTGAGTATACGCATTTTTGCTCAATAATTTATTAAAACAAACTCTAAAGACAGGAAATTCTATAAAATAATGTAGATTCATACATCTATCTTCAATTCTAATGAACATGAACCAGGCTAACAATTCTTGTAAAACTAATATGGCAACCAAATTCATCAGTGATTTCATTCATTGACTTCACTTATTTTTCTGAGACATCAGCATGAAAAGTATCTTGCAGTTTACCTACAGGTATTTCAGAGATCACCTTTCATCGGGGTCTGGTTCATTGAAAGACTAGCTAAGCGTTGTTAGGAAGTTTATTGAATTGTTGTGGATATAAGCATCTATAACTGTGCATTATATTAATATAATATTTGATTTGGAAGGCAACAGACAGAAAAGTGCTCTTAAGGCTGAGCTTCCAAGAAAAAGAATTGGAGTGGTTCTTTGTGAAATGCCTTTTATTATACTCAGCAATATTACGGCGCTAGCACTGGACATGAAACAAAGCAAATACTGTGAAAACTGAAAAACAGATAAACAATACAGGAAGCAAACGCAAAAGGGAGTGAATGTCACAGCACTTTAAGGCATAAAATGTTTAGTTTAATGTGTGAACAGAGTAGTTGTCGTCTCTGTGTTAGTTCTCAAGATACTTCAAGTTTAAGAAGAACACGTAAAAAACAGCTGGATGGAAACTTTAATTTTCTGAAGAATGTATTTTATATGTTTTGTAGCAGATCCATTTTTTTCACACTCAAGAATAATATTTTTCCCCAAGCTCCAAACAACTTCAGAGAATGCCTTTACTCATTTAGTCTATGAATATATGAACCATTTCTCAGATGCATCCTCAACCTGTATTACAGTTACTGACAGTACTGTTGGACCTTTTAACTTCAACATGGGTAGAGTAATTAATATGCAGATGAACTGTTAACTATGATTTTCTTTATCTCAAATCAAACCTCGCACATTCATGATATTTATTTCTCCCTGCTTTTACATCCAACTGCTTTTGTGTATATTAACGTTGCAGCTTTTTATGTAAGGAAAAAAATAAGTCAGATACTGCAAACATGACAGAAATGTGATTCAATGAAAAGCTGGTTCACATAGTTGTCATCTAACAAGTTTCCGTTGGTGCTTTATATAATTATTTTCAGTCCATCAGATTAAAAAACATGAAAATGTGATGTGCTTTTTAAGCTCCTATTTTGAATGTTTCAAGTTGACGTTAACTTTTTTCAGTATTGTCTAGCATATGTTCTAGCTAAATTAGCTGACAGGGAGAGATATGATAAATGCAACAGCCTTTCATCTTTCTCTCGAGAAAATTCCTTAAGAGGAAATCAGCAATTACACTACCACAAGCCTTTCTTTAAATTCATAAAAAATACATGCAAGGAACTGACTAAACAGAAGGAAGTCAGAATAACTGATGGAAGAATCTCTGTGAACCTAGATTTGTAGCAAGAAAAAAAAAAACAAAACCCAAACCACAATTGTTGTAATAGAATCAAAGTGGAGGTGGCATTCAGAGTTTTTGCTAGCGTACAGGCCAGCTCTGTCAATTGGAGGTTGGCACCTAGTGCTAGTGCAGGGACTTCCAGTAATGATGTGCTTGATGCTGCTGCTTCCACTTTGCTCAACAGATTTGCATTTGAGTCACAATTCACTGGTAGGGCCTCAGATAGGCTCCTTCTGCTTCTTTTTGTGTCATATTTAGTTGAGGTTATTTCTTTTTAGCAGGGAGCCTGTGAGTCTTCCAAATGTGCACGGACCTTTGGCTGCATTTTTGGGTGTATAATTATAGGCCTGGAGTCCACATAATAGAAACCATCCTTTTAGAAGATAGATATCAGCAGAGTAATAGGAAACCTTTGTTGTTGTATTACAGGTTAAGTCACTGTTGTTCAGATTTACTGATGGTGCAGTAGCATTAACCGTATGCATACAAGATCCAGCTGGAGTTACACTGAAAAGCTGGAATTGCATAGTGTGCTGCTTTGTCCGTGCGGCCGGGGTTGAGATTTTCCCCATATTGGGATGTTGACTGTAGGTTAGGTTCACCTTAAAGCTGGGCAAGTTTGAGCCATTATGTCTTAGTGACAGGGGCGTGCTCACACCTATGAAATGTGTAGTTGCAACTTTTGTGATATCTGACCCAGACTGTACACAAAATTCAGCTGAATTATTCAAGGCAGTGTTTGCTAATAATAGCCACCAGTTCAAACTCGGTTACGTGATATAAGGGAATTCCTCTGATTGTGTTCAATAACAGCAAAAGAAGGATCATGACTGGGTGTTTGGTGCGGCTTTCACCCGAGAGTGGTGGATCCATGTGTCTTTACCTGTAATTTTGAGAGCAGAGTAAGGTCATAACAATACTTGCACAGGACCCTCCCATCTGGGTTGTAATGCATCTTTAGTCTTATAGATCTTTATTGTGACATAATCGCCGGGTTGATACTGATGTGAATAGTCTCCTTAAGGTAAAGTTTGTGTAATTACAGCTTCATACTGTTTCTTTTGAAACTGTTTTGTAAATATGAGACATTGGGTAACTGTTTAATCCCCTGCCAGAAGGTTTGTGCATGGTGGAACAAAGGTTCCTGGAATTCGGTCTGGTCTTCTGAACAAAATCTCAAAAAATTATGACCTGGGTTTGGGCATCGCCTTAATTCCCATAGTGCTAATAGTAAAGCTTCTGTCTCTTTTTATTGAGTTTCTCTACAAATTTTTGTCAGTTTAGAGTACGGCTCATCCTCTACTTGTCCCGAAGATTGGGGGTGATAAGGTATATGCAGTCTTTGTCACATTCCTAAAGCTTTACACAGGTTTTCTAACATTTCATCTGTAAAACATGATCATTTAACAGTCTACTTCCTCAGGCACTCCAAAACATGGTATGGTATCTTTTAGTAAAGCTTTAACAACCATTAGTGCAGTTGCTTTTCAGGTAGGGAATGCATCTACACAACGGGGTAACTGTTCCATTATAACCTGTAGGTGTTTTTGTTCATCTTTTGGAAGCATATCTGCAAAGTCAGTTTGTAGTTTCTGGAATAGCATCCAGGCGTTAGCAGGATGCAGCCTTAGCCGCACTGTTGGCAAGATTGTTTCCTTCAGTCAGATCAGAAGTATCTCACTGGTATGGCTTGATGGCTCTAATTGTGGAAAGGAGCTTTGAGGATCTTGGAAAAGCCTGGTGGATCCCCCTGCTTTCCCCAAAAAAGGAATACTTTCTTTCACAGCAGAATGGCAGGCACATAGTGCCTCCAGCTTTACAGACCAGGTGTTGTTGCCTCTCTGACTATATGGAAATTCACTTTGACTCAGCCAATAGAGGTATCTGCCTGCTCTTTTCAAACTTACTTGTGGAATTGAGCTTTTGTTTTCAATTAAGCAGGCCACATAGTTTGGCTGGTGACAGTGCTGTTGTCATGCTGTCCTGTGGAGAAGGACAGCCTTGTAATGGTGAGGAAGGGCAGAGCGGTGTGCCGTGGGCACGGTATGTGAAATAAAATCAGTAGTACGAGACAGCTCTCAGGGTGCGTTCGTTCATGGTTCTAACTGCCTCGACAACATCCCTTCGACCCACTTCTCTATCTAGATCTCCACTTACCTTTGCGTTTCAGAAACAGGGTAACCTATTTGCCATACAACCGCTTCACAAAGCCACAAATCAGTTGCCTCCTGGAACCCAACGTGGCCTCCACTGCACAGGGGTCAGTTTTACACATACGGAAGTAAATCACGCTGGAGCGCACGCAGTCGGGGCCTGCACTCAACGTACTGCACAAGGGCACAGCTGACTGCCCGCAGGTACCCCGCGTTCAGGCTGCAGGCCGAGCTGCAGCCCCTCTCGCGTTCGGCCTTTCATGGCGTGCCGTGAAGACGCAGGCCACTGCAATTTCTTGGCCGACTAATACCTGCTGCAACGACACTTGAGAAACTAGTTTATCAAGTTAACGCTGCTTGTTGAATCGGGTCGGCAAACAGCACGGCCACGATGGACGCGCACGCCGGGCGGCGCGGAGAGCGGAACGGGCTCTGGCCCTCGGCCTCCCCTCTGCCGGCAGCAGCGG
>NW_010536451.1:383-944 GCF_000687285.1 Phaethon lepturus | reverse complement strand
CGCTGCCGCTTCACTGAAATGCTCCTGGGGTCCACCCCGCCCCACGCCTCCAAACACGGAGGCTGATTTCCAGTCTTGTCTAAAGCCTTCCTTTTTTGTATCTGAAATCAGCAATGTCTTAATTAACCTATTAATATAATTAGCTCTTTTTATAATTAGATCCCCCGACTCTTCCAAGAGATAGAGCATGGTGGGGAGGGGAAGATCCATGGCCTGAGACCGGAGGGGGTGCAGAGCTGCACAAACACAGCTGCATCGGGAGGCGGCGATGCTCCTGCGTGGCTGCGCGGTGCCACAGCTGCACCGTTGCATGGCTGTACGATGGCACGGCTGCACGATGGCACGGCTGCAAGGCAGCACAGATGCGTGATGGCACAGTTACGAAACTGCCCAGTTGCATGACAGCGCAGCTGCATGGTGACACGGCTGCAAGATGGCACGGCTGCAGTGTGGCAGAGCCACAGGGTGACACAGCCGCAGGGTGACACAGCTGCAGGATGGCACGGCCACGGGGTGACACAGCTGCAGGGTGACACAGCCGTGGGGTGACACGGCCGCGGG
>NW_010536451.1:0-284 GCF_000687285.1 Phaethon lepturus | reverse complement strand
AGGGGGCCACGGTTGCGGGGTGGCAGGGTTGCAGCGTGCAGAGCCGCAGGGTGACATGGCTGCAAGGTGACACAGCCGCAGGGTGACACGGCCACAGGGTGACACGGCCACAGGATGGCATGGCTGCAGGGTGACATGGCTGCAGGGCAGCAGAGTCGCAGCGTGCAGAGCCGCAGGGTGGCGCAGCCATGGGGTGACACAGCTACAGGGTGACACAGCGGCAGGGTGACACGGCCGCAGGGTGACACAGCTGCAGGGTGGCATGGCCGTGGGGTGACACGGCC
>NW_010536450.1:0-4670 GCF_000687285.1 Phaethon lepturus | reverse complement strand
GGAACACTAGAAGATGAGTATAAACTGCACTTTTGGATATTTCAGCATTTAAGTGGCACTTTTTCGGAAATAAATCCTTGAATCATTTGATGAACAAAAAAATCTTGGATTTCCACTAATGGAAAACTCTTAGCTGACCTTGAAAGCATTTTTGGTGGTCCTTCCTGCAAGTACCAGTGCAAAGTAAAATGTGTAGTAAGCATTTGGATCTGTCCTAAAAGTGCCTTTTTGGTTAACTTAGTAAAACTGATACGCTGCAAACATCATGAATCGAAGAATTTAATTAAGCAAATTAATTTTCTTAGGTTAATAGGCCTCTGGTCAGGGGGCCATTTCGAAAAAGAAGTGGAAGAAGATGTGAAGTGACTCGCTCAAATTTCACCTCCTTTTATAAGAATTCAGAAGAAATGTGACTTTTCTGTATAAAGCTTTCTGTAACAATTTCTGTATGGGCGTAAGAACGAACCTGAGAGAAAGAAAAGGAAGTCTTTGATATTTTCTGATAGAGACTATTGCTTGGAATTGGGCGTGCTCTCTCTGATAGAAAACAAATGTTTGTTAAAACTGGCAGAGAGCAGACTCCCCTATCTGAAATCAGTGGACCCAAATGGATCTTTCGGAACAGACCAGACATGGCATGCTCCCATCAAACAGAAACAGTCATAAAGAAAGTCCGGTGTGGTTAAGGAGAAGCAGCAAAGAGATGGACAGATGGTGTTCAACAGGTTGCTGGTAGTTGGCTTCTAAGTATTTGAAGCTGGTGAGGGGCTGAGAAAGCTTTCAAAAGTTCTTGGATATTGCCGGTATTCATAGATAGCATTTTTGCTTTGTGCAGACTCTACCTCATAACTCAGTTAACACTGTGTTAGGAAAGTGTTAATATAAATCGGCAGTCTGAAACTTGTTACACTGTTAACCTTGTTAAAATTCTGTTGATTTCATGCAATTTTTGCCACCTAATGTAGAAGGCAAGGCAGTGGATCAGATGTCACATAGCTTTAATTCAGACTGTGCTACTGACTGCACAAACAGGTAAATCACTTCTTGTCTCTGCCTTCCTCTTCGATAATTTGTCATTTCAGGCTAGGAGCTCTTCTGGGTGGGAATTCATTTTCTCTCTCTTTTTTTACAATGCATTGAACAATGTAGCAATTGCAAAAAAATACAGCTAAAAGTGCCACTGTATTCACTTTTTATTTTCCCCAGGGAATGTATGTGTTTTTGCATGCAGTAAAGGGAACTCCTTTTGAAACACCTGATCAGGGGAAAGCTAGGCTACTAACACACTGGGAACAACTGGATTACGGAGTACAATTTACATCTTCAAGAAAATTCTTCACAATCTCTCCTATAATTCTGTGAGTTCAAAACTGTATTATGGATTAACTGAATCATAAACCCATGATTTCAAAAGCTGGAACAAAATGATTTGCAATTTATATTCTAAAGGTGTTTTCTCTCTTTTTGCTTGCTTGTTTTTGCATCGCAGAGGTAGGGACTACGTATTTCCAGGCCATATAATCAAAAATCTTTCTTCCTGCAGCTGCTGACACTCCAGCTCACATACTGAAGTTGAAGTTTGTCAACAGTTATTAATGGGGCAGGTTTTAAAGGTTAGAAAATGTTGTGAGGAAAACTTACTGTTAACTCTTGAAGTTCTTCAAGAGATTATAAGTCATAAATATCAAAAGTCTAAACTAATTGCCTTTAGCACATGACAGCATTTATTAACTGTATTGCAACTTGTGAGTTACGAGGAGCGTGGCAGTCCTCACTAAATGGGGTCTGGGATTTGGCATGTCGGTTTTGCTTTGTACAGATTGTTTTCTGTTTACACTAGTTATGTAAATAGATTAGAAATCCTACACCGCCTGTCTCTGTTGACAAAAGTTTGGTTGTGTAACTAAAGGAAATCAGATACGTATTTAATATCCAAACTCTAAATTAAAGTCTTTCTGTTTTTCCCTGAAGGAAGTTGTCCACTTGCATGGCAGGGTGTTGGGGGAAGGGAAGATCCAGCATCGTGTTTAGAAAGTTGGTTCACAAAGGATAGAAACTGAAAAAATACATATAACTCCTAAAAAAAAAAAAAAACAACCCATCTTTTTCTTCAAAGATTGGGGGGATTCTCCCTTTCCAGTAAGAATTTTGTATTGATAACACTGGTGTATGGTTCTCTTCATGCACTAATAATGCGTAAGTAGCTGAATAAAAATCTCTGTTTTGCTGGAAAAAAGCAAAAAAAGCTGGAAAAAAGAAAAAACCCAACAAACTGGTAGCCTCATTTCTGTGACTAGTTTTTGCAACGAACTAGATGAAATTATTGCCTCAAAGCATGAAGAAGTTGGTAGTGAATAGGATTTTCTGAGGCACATTTCCTTATTCTTGCAGTTGAACAGGTTGTGGACTGGATAAAAAGTAAAATGTGCTGGAAACATCTGCTGGATGGGAAACATTTTAAAATCACGCCAATCACAGATGTGCTCAGCATAAATGATTTTTGCACTGAAAAATGTCAAATGCTTTGTCACTGAGCTTGTTAGGGTAGCAGAACTGCGAGTACTTTGGTAACAGATCTTACACTTTATAAGACCTGTATCGTAAATCAAGCTTGTAGCTGCTGAAGTCAGAGACTCCCAAGTTGAAGGGCGGGGAGAAGTGCTGGAGGAAACTACTAGCTGAGAGTTGCTTTTTAGCACCTTGAGAAGTACGGGAAGAGACTTAGTCCATGATTTTGCTGCAGATACTCTAGAACCTCAGGTGAGATATTTAATACAGGAATAGATCAGTTGTTAACCAGTGAGATATTACTGATTACTAAAGCACTTTTTTCAGCTATGCTTTGTTTATTTTTTAGACAAGGATGTCATCAGCTAAGCTTGCTCCCTTTTCTCCCATAGGTACTTCCTGGCGAGTTTCTACACAAAGTATGACCCAACACACTTTATCCTCAACACAACCTCGCTCCTGACCGTGCTTATCCCCAAGCTGCCGCAGTTGCATGGCGTTCGAATCTTAGGCATCAATAAATATTAAGCAGAAGGTTTGACACTGACGGCCCCTGATGTGGCTCTTGCTGCTCCCCAGGTGAAGGAAACGAGTAGTCTGCTGTGCCGTGTATCTAATCGTATTCAATAAGAGATGCTTTTACACCTGAGATACAATTCCTACTTCCTGCAGCACTGTCTGGGATGAAAGTTGAGTTTATAAGAAGATGCCTTCAAATACTTAAATGTGAATCGGAAACCTCTAGAAGAAAGATTTCCATGAAGAACTGGGCAGGCCCAGCTCTAAAGCGTAATCCCCACTACGGCTGTATGTATGCCCGGCTGATGCAAGTGACTTGCAAGGGAGGTGTGAGTAACAGCTGAAATGGAGAATAGTGTTTCACAAATACCCAGGCAACCATAATGCAAATGGTAACTGTATATTTATAAATCCAGGATCCTGGATGCCAAGGACTGGTGAGGCAGCATTCGTAGATTGAGTGAAAGTAGCTAGTTTCTGCTGTATGGGTTATAGGTGTTTGTGCTTGTTATTGCATTGTAAAAGTTTGTCTCACAGTAAATACTGTGACAGCTAGCATAAACTGATGGTATCATTCATGCCATATTTGTTCTTCTGATTTTTTTTGTCACAAAGACCGAAGAAAGTCCTTAACTGTCAGCTCAGGGGATTTCTACATCAACTTGATAGCTCAGTGTATGTACGCTTTTACAAGTTGCCACTGTTGTGTTTATTTCATTTTGCTTACCAGGAGACCGACTTTTCTGTGTGTAAATGGGACATCCTGAAAAATTTGGTTTTCTTTCAAGGAGCAGATTTTTGACTATTTTCTTTGATACTTGACTGATGGATTATTTTTCAGTAGTTGAGAGGCCGGTAATGGAGCGGGAAAGCGTTGCTGCTGTTGTAGGAGAAGCAGCTCCGTTATGGAGCAGCAATGTCAGAACACACGGGAGAGACTCTGTGCAGGTTAGAACAGAGGTCAAGCTAGAAGTAGGTGAATAGGCAAATCACATGGACTATTCTTCTGCAGAAAAAGGTGTAGATAATTTGCATGTCTCAGAAGTGTGGAGGAATGCTGTGGTTTAGGGGTACCGTGTAGTACGGAGTAATTCTGTATACATCAACTCTGGAACTAGAGTGAAGAGGGTACATCTAGAGCTCTGAGGACTTACTTCTCTGTCTTGGAAAAACAATTAATTGTGAAGTCTACCCTACGTCAACCAGCCAAAACCGTCTCAGATTTAACAGAAGACACCATTTAAGGCTCGATTTACATTTTGGTTGCAGCGACAGCCAGTGAGCTGGAAAAACAAATAAAAAAAAAAAGCCAAGCCCCCAGTGGCATACTTCTTTTCTTGTGAAGAGCATTTTCTGGCTATTTACTTTCTTGATAAAGATGCAGTTAAAAAAAAAAAAAAGTAATGAGTTATTGATTTTTTTGTAATTCTATGTGGTGTTTGTCCGGAAAGTGGTAGCTGGCTAAGTTTTAAATAAAGGCGCTCACAAGGCTACGCTGGCCCCTTGACCACCACCGCCGGGCCTACAACTGACGGCCCGCGCTTACCGACCCGGGGCGGCGGGTCCTGGGTAGTGGCGGGACGCCAGGCTGCGGCGCGGAGGTGCCTTGGGCGGGCGCGCAACGCGCGTGGCTTGCGGAACTG
>NW_010536449.1:3090-5416 GCF_000687285.1 Phaethon lepturus | reverse complement strand
CGCGCTGGACGCGTCAGCCTGGCCCCCGGCTGGGCGACGCTGCTGCGCTGCGGGGAGCGGCGCTCGAGAAATCGCGCTACGTAAGCCCAAAACTCCTGAACGAGGGCACGAAAATGAGATTTACCGCCCGGCTACAGAGGCTCAGCCACCAACTCGTCTTCCCAAGGCTTGCCTGAAAACCCACGGGGACGAGAGTGCCTTTGGCGAGAGACTGCCCGAAATGCGTGGAAGGTGGGGTTTTTTTAATTATAAACATGACTTTTTAATATTCTAAAGCAAAGGAGCGTCTTACCCCATTGGCTTGGCTTCTCGTTTAACTATTTCTCACGGAGGACACGCTTGGATTAGAAAGACAGCGGTTTAGACGCACGTGTGTCTTTCCGCTGCTGGACGAGCCGCCCCCAGGACGCCCGAAATCACCGGTGGTGATTTGAGCGGTGGGACTGGAAAATTCATCACACCTCCTCAGCGCTGGTGTCTCCGACCCCGCGAAATGATACCGCAGAGCATCCCTCAGGCAATTACAGCCTGGAGATAACAACGTGGCCTTAAATTGGCAGCTTCGTGTGAAACAAGATAGCAGCTTGTACTAATGAACGTGTGATTTATGAACTGGTGGGTCTAACGGTGTTTTAAATGCGACGTAAGAGCCTGTGTAAAGACAGATTAGGGGTACGCGTTACCTGGGGCTGATCTCGCGTCGCGTCCGCCCGCGCCGCGGCAGAAACCGCTCGGCTCTGGGTTATCGTCGTGGGTAGGAGAGACGGTTTTGCATTGAATTGACGGTATCTGATAAGTTTAAGTCAAGCTCTGAATTCCTAATTAGGGGATTAGTTGCAGAAAGGATTTCCTTGCAGAACACTTAATCGTTGCTTTGCTAATTGTCAAGGATCAGGAGTAAGGACCTGCAGTTGCATATTTATTAGTAGCAGCATTAGATGCTAATGCAGCTGGTTTAACAAGGATGTTGTCACTCTCTTAAAATAACTGACATGGAAAGGCCCCAATATTTTCATTTTTGCGTGAAATGCAATGTTCCGTTTCCCCGGGTTTTAGTTTCAAACTCTGAAACGTTTTCATAATTTCTGAAATGCAACATAACAACGGAACAATTTCCTTTAAAACAAATGCTGGACCCCTTCCACGTTGTTTAACTTCCAAAAGTCTGAATTCTTCAGTTGAAAAACCCAAAACCGTAAAAATTCAGTCCGAGCACTTCTAACGAGGGTATGACAATTATACTTAGCCTGCCACTCGGGATTTCTCTTCACGGTGGCTTGATTCATGGGGGGAATTAACTTGTTTAAAAGTAACAGGTTTTAATAGAAATCTTCTTGCTGACTGGTCTCCTCCCACATTAGCTGGAATCTTTTTTGGCACATCAGGTCCCGGAGGCTGGGACGAGCTCCTCGCTCTGCGCCCGCCTCGTGGATCCTGCCCACAGCCTGCTACAGCAACACAACTCGTACCAAGAGGGCTACCGTAATTGTTTTTTTAAAAAAACCTGCTTAAAGTCTTGAAAACTTCCGAAGTCAGCACTTGAGGAAACATGAAATGCAATGAATTAATGAGAAACAGGGAATGAATCATTAAAATTGCATCACCGCGACGTGTTCCTGATCGCATCTCCCTTAATGTTCTCACAGTCTGAACAATTGATTAAGAAAAACACCTCAGTACACTAAAAATTGGAAACAGTTAAGAAGAAACAGGATTAGCGAAGTCTTACAGGAAAGGTCAATTATTTCTCCCAATTTATTGCTAACCTGACATCTGTAAACAAATCACTAGAGGAACTCCCCGAAGACTACGCTCTGTCCGACAAGACATCCTAATTAATGAGGATGCGCTACGCAAACACAAACAGAAGCAAGGAGGGAGAATATCTAAACCGAGCCTTAAAAAGATACAGTGGAAACGGATACCCAGGAGGTCGTGGGAGATCAATAAATGGGAAGAAGGTTCAGGAGAGTCAGAATTTGCCGTGGGGTGAAGGCGAATAATCTTTGCGGTTATCAGACCTAAGATGGCAAAGTGAATTAAATGGGTTCAGAGAGGACTTAGTGAGACTGGCTTAAAAATGAGAGAGGGCTGCAATCACCCGTTGTGCTTCGCAGCAGCTGAGGTCTCAGCCAGGGTTTTCAGGCACCCTGCCTGCACGGCTTTGGATGCTCTTGGACTTGGTGGGCATCTCGTTGACCTTCAGCATCTCTGAAAGCCAAGTCATCGTGCGGGGAGAGTGCTCCAAGGAGGTGCCCGATCCCGCCGTTGTCCCAGCCAAGTTCCCAGACCCAAAGGTCATGTTTTTCTCCTCTCTGGCTGCCGT
>NW_010536449.1:420-3068 GCF_000687285.1 Phaethon lepturus | reverse complement strand
GCAGCATCCTCTCCACTGGCCAAATCTGCCGGCAGCCGGGCACGGCGCCCGCCCCAGAGCCCTCCGTGAGCAAAGCTGGATCGTGGCAGCTAATATTAAAGATTCCTCTTCGTCAGCATCCCAACTATTAAATATGTATAGAGGCATCTGAGATCTAATTTATTTCTTTTGTGTTGTAAATCCCTTTCCTCGTTGGCTTTTTTTGAGCCGCTTATAATTAAGACCTTCAGACAGAGCTCAGCAGGGCTGGAAACCAGCCGCGGTGTGGTTATACCCGACGCGTTTAAAGTGCATCCCCCTCTCCGAGTGAACCAAGAGATTCTTCTTTATTAATTCCCGTAATGATTTGATTTCTTTCTTTCTTAATGAACAGAATGACACTGCATTGAGTCACTGATGTGCAACTGGCTGTTTTTTCCCTCCTTTTGGAAAGTTTTCAAAATATTTATACGTTTTAAAAGGAGCAGAGAAAGAAAGAAAATAAAGTTGCATTGTGTTTATTTGGCTAGCGCTCCCCCTTCTCTTTCTCATCTGCAGGAACCGTAAATCATCCTATTGTCCGGGCTGCCACAGGGCTGCCTTCGGCAGGCGGATGGATGCCCAGCATCCCCTCTCCCCCTCTGCTTGTCCCTCCTTGCCGAGCGGCGCTGCCGGGGGACTGAGCAGGGATGCAGCCAAGCGTGAGATGCTATACTGGGGTAAGGGAGCCCGCTCGATGGCAAGGGGCACCACACCACGGATCAGAGACCCATGTGCCCGGTGAACTGCACCTCCGGGGTCTTTTTTAAAGGGGATTATTGTGACTGTGTTGCTTTGGGAAGTGCTTTGAGGTCTTTGGGTAGACATGGAACCAAGCCAACACCCATAGATCCCAGAGGAGCTGCTGGAAATCCCCGTATAACAGAACCCTCCACAGTGATGGCATGGGAAATCTTCTTCCATTAGAGCTCCTTCCGCTCCTCTCCCAGCCCCTCGCTACCCCGAAACGCCAGGGAGGAGCAGTCTTTCCCTCTTGCCTGACATAGTCAGATGCGAATAACCAAGAAAGCTTTAAAAGTTATAGAAATGCCCAGAAAGCCTCCGCATCCGGACGCTGGTGGGTCCTGTGGGACTTCTGCTGTAGCCTTGTGGTTAGGAGCTGCTGGTTCACCCTGTGTCCCTGGGACAACGCTGCACCTGGGACACGAGCCCAGCCAGGAGGAATCCACAGGAAGGATTTCGAGAGCTGTCACCCGCCCGGGGGAAAACGCGGGTGTCGAGCTGACTGCAGGAGGAGACGGCACCAAAGACGCTTAGCAAGGGATGCACCAGGCTCGCACAGAAAGTCACTACCCGGCTGGATGTCGCAGTTGCAGCTGGAAGATGATGAACTTTCCAGTCTTGGCAGTCCAGAAAGCCAACGGAATAGCAAGGACGGCAGGTGATGACTGCCAGTCAGTGCCAGTAGAGATAGGACTCGGCAACAAGTACTTGGAGGAGAACGAACGCCCTACGGGTTCAAAGCAGACTTACCAGGGGCCTGCTCCAAGGCAGAGAAGTCTAAGGAGGGAGACGTCTTTGGCAAGCTGGAGGGACCACAGATGGATCGGCTGGACCTCAGGTCTGATCCAGCTCTTCCCATGTGACGTGAAAGACTCTCTGAGTACCCGGAGCAGACCTGAACCCTCAACCCTCAAATGCTCAAACCCCAAAGCTCAGGTCTTCAGTGGGGCTGGGGGCACACAGAGAGGAATTGGGGAAACATGACCCAAACAGCAAACGGAGAACCCCCGCATGCGCTCAGCCCCCCTGGGCTTCTCAGAAGGAGGTTTGCCATCTCTATTCCTCCCTAAGACAAGCAGTGAGAAGCTATTCCTGTTTCCCATTGCCCAGGGCTGGGAGCGAGAGGGGGACACCAACACAGCAGCTGGCTCCTGACCACCCCAGGACACTCTGAACCCCAACATCCTTCACCTCCCGGCTCTGCCCGGGCTGGCTCGGGGCTCTCAGCCCCAGGCAGTGCCGCTGGCTCCCTCCGTGCCAGCTCCTGCAAAATCTGCCGACAGAAGCATCGCTCCCTCCTACAGCCGCGGAGAGGAGTGACTCTCCCTCCAGATGGCTGTAAAGGTTAACAAGGAATTTATTCAGAGTTACATACAAATCAGATTGTCTTTTTTTTTCTGAGAGGGAACAAAAACAACCACATAATTTCAAGCCCACACAGGCAAGCGCAGCCTTCCAAGGTGGTTCCGTTGCTATAGACGACTGCAGGCAGCCGAGCTGTCACGCTGAGCCCAGCAGCATCGCAAGGACCCGCCGTGAGTCAGGGATGGGGAAGAGACGCGCTTCCGTCCCCCTGCGCCGCCCGCCTCCTGGGACCCGGCCTCGCCTCCCTCCCGGGATGTACAGGGGAGAGGGATGAGCTGGCTGCCCAGGCTGCCTTCCTACGGCGTTAGGAGGAGCTGCACTTCTCGAGGGTGGTGTCCGGCCCCTTCTGGCCATGGCCAGTGGAGACAGGTGGCCTAAGGGAGCACCTGGTTAAGTGGACGGGGTGGGTTCCTCCGTAGGGTGCTGAAAAATGGAAGGACTGGAGATTTGGGGCAGAACCTGAAATCTGGTGGTGCTGTTGCCATCTGCAGTGGACGCTCAGCTTGGGGTTGCTCTGTCCC
>NW_010536449.1:0-250 GCF_000687285.1 Phaethon lepturus | reverse complement strand
GCCCACTGCCAGCCAAGGGGCTGCTCCTTGGGGTGCTCCCACCACCCCGCTAGCTGGTGGCTTGCACATCAGCTCTGAGGGACCAGGACCCCCAAACCTCTTTGGTTTAGTCTGCAAAACCACCCAGCACATCCGGGGCAGATGCAGGGATACCCGTTTTTTTGTTGCCCTTCAAGGCTGACGGTAACGGAGCACCGGGTCCGTGGTGCCGCAGAGGTCCGTGGCAGATGGGGACTGCTGCGGATCGCAG
>NW_010536448.1:0-536 GCF_000687285.1 Phaethon lepturus | reverse complement strand
TAAATAGGAAATCTGGAGCTCTGCAGACTGACAAATGACGTAAAAACTACCACTTCTTCTTCATATTAATGAGGAACAACCAGCATAGTTCTTATTATGTTTAGGCCGGCCTTGGAGGTTTGTCATGTATCTGACATAACTTAGCTAATTATAAGCTATAGTGCTTTAAGCCATGAAAGCCTGTGGCACTGAATGAGCAAAAAGAGATTTAGGTTCTTAGGGATTATAAGCATGAAAATACATTATCGGTAGGAATCTTTTTAACTCAGCGTTATTCTTTCTTGTTAGAATCAGCAGTTAGAAACAATTGGACTTGAATAGTTGGAGTTGAAATAGCCATATTTCTTCTTAATAACTATATTTATTAAACTTAAAATTAGGCAGTGTGTCTATATTTTTGTTAGACAGGCATTTAGTTACCATTCACAGAAGAAAAGTGTGAACATATCTGGTGCTGGCCTCTCCCCAAGCCTGCATGTAGCTTAAAAGACAATTCCAAAACCTCATATTTCTGTTAGCAAATCCTTCCCACAACA
>NW_010536447.1:0-5000 GCF_000687285.1 Phaethon lepturus | reverse complement strand
AGAAGGCCGCGCGCAGCCCGAGCGCGGCCGCCCACCCGTGCGACCAGGCTCCTGCACGTCTGCAGCCCTCCTTGCCGGGGCACGGGGGAAGCAAAACCAGCAGAAACGGTGTGGGTGAATGAAAATAAGCCATACCATAAAGGAGGGAGTGGTTAAAAAGACCTTTTTTTTTTTTGTTTAAGAGAGAGAGAGGGAAAAAAAAAGATTTCAGGAGAAAACAACCTCTATCTGCCAGGAAATGTAAGTGCTGTCTTCAGAAAAGTAAAATCATTATTGCAAGCAAACTGATTCATTAAATAACATGCAGGGGAGGATTATAATGCCTTCCTTGTCATTAAAATGCTTTGAAACTATACTTCTGTAAGATATGCTAATGATATTCAGCTTTTGTATTACACAGCAGAAGCTACGCTCTGGGTGGAATTTGGTGCGCCGTGTTACACAGGAGTTCAGGCTAGAAAAGCAGTTATTAGTTCACATTAACTGTCAACGTGTTTAAAATGCACACAAAAACTGGCCATACCATACAGAAAGCAGATGTAGAGGTGACCAACTGGTCCACACCGAGCTATACACTCCCCTTGCCACCGGGAACCTCCTTCTGCGAGAGGGAATCCTGTCGTTGGCATGCTTTTCGCTAAAAAGCCCATTTGCATGGTGGAAGTCTAATCAAGTATTTTTTTCCCCACGTCCACATCTGAATGCTACTAATAAAGAACAACACTATTAGAAATTAACTATGAGTTTATGTTTACCTTTTCCCCCAGTAGTTCAAGGAGTTTTATTTCAGTGAAATTAACTTCTGGCATATTTTGACCAGTTTACGTAAGTCCTTATTAAAAATGGCAAAATGCAAGCTCCAAAGCTCAGTGGAACTGGCACAATCAAATTTCCATGTTTTATCAGCTTCACTGTCACAGTAACTAACTCGGTGCATGTTTTTTTGCTTAGTTCTCTCTGTAAGCTGTCAGAAGAACTCACTCTATCAAATAGAAATGCAACACTATTTTTATTGCTTATCTCTTTTGCCCTGGGTTACATCAGTAAGTCATCTCCCTCTGTCAACTTGACAAGAGTCTTTTTGGTGTTGACCTTAAAAGGACACAGCTGTGACAACTTTGGGTGTTTTTCTTTTAATAGTTCTCAGCTGAATACTTGTTCTTGGTAGTCCGGGGTCTTCATCTGACACTGGTTTACCCCATGGGTAGACTGAGAACAAAGTTTTGGTCATTCAGTCTGATACTATCTTCCAGCTTTATTGCCAGAGGCGCTGGAGGAGTCAGAGGTAGATTTTATTCCGGCAAAAACATGATTAATTACAAGAGGTCTGCTAGATCTGGTTTTATTTTCTTAATGTTCTCTAATGAATGAATATGAACATACATTCTTAATTCCACAGCCTTTGCTCAAGATATTAAGAACTCCAGGCTGGACTCAATCACCCCTCAGCATTTTCACCCATGTTACATAAATAATTTTGTCTGACTCTCTGCAGGTCCCAGAATTTGAAGATCAGGATGAAAAATCGGCTCGGGATTTCAGAGCGAGGAAGGAAGAAGATACTACCAACTTGTCTTAAGATGATGCCCCAACTACGGGATATTTGGAAAATGCAAAAACGTTTTGGTAATCTGAAACTAGCACGTGGTATTTCTGCCGCACACCATCCAATTAACGCAACGCACTACTAATTTAATGAAATAATACGATTTTGTGCCAAATCCCTCAAAAAGCAAAGAGGAACAGGTACATGGGTTTGCACGATTTGCACTGATGGTTATTTACACGGATATAGATTTTAATTGTGGCAATCTACTCATCACCAGTTTTAATCATGATTTAAATTAGCAGGCCAAAAAGGTCAACATACACATACAATGAGGGTAAAAAAATTATTTTTCACTGTATTTCTGAAAAGGGATAACTCAGGAGAAATGGAAATGTTTTATCAAAGGAATCAGTCTTCCTTTGGATAGTAACTTGTATACATTGTATCTGTGCACTTAATTAAGCAGTTACACAGCTCGACACAATATTTGTGTTTACTCATGTTTTTATGTTGATACAGTATTACAGATTTCATTCCATGTATTCTATTTACTAGATAATAAGTTTTTTCATGGTTTATGAAAGCTAGAATTAAATTAAAAATCATTAAAAACCTCTTTAAAGTATTGTTCATCACTTCAATGATGCCTGAGGTATGCAAGAAAGAAAAAAAAAAAAGAACATTTACAAAACCTGTTTTGCATTTGAAACTAATTTAAACAAAGAATTACACATGTGATTTGTTCGCTGTACAACTGCTCATCCAATTGTTTTGGTTTATCACATTCTAGAAATACGTTCTATTTTCACCCATGGAATGGAAAAGGAAAAGAAGCTTTTTTTTACTTTCCCCCAACCACCCCAGTTCCTGTAATCTTAGTTTTGAAAATGAGACTCACTGAGCAGAATGTAAAATGGAGAAAATAGTGTCACTGCACCAGCAGAGGTAGCCTCTGGCAAAAGCCAGTTTAATCACTTCCACAAACTGGTTCCAGGTGTTTAGCTAGCCATTTCCACCAGGACTGTGGTGTGACTTTACTTAAAACTTTGGCAGCAAATAGGTAAATAAACACAATCAAACAGTACATCAAGCTGTGTAGATGTAGACCTTAACACAGATCAAAATATGCAAGTCTTCTTTTTTAAAAGGTAAATATTTAAGTCTTTTTTTAAGTATAGGTTTTTCTATTTTCAAAAAAATACTTTTTTCTTAAGCATTAATTATTATGTGCCTTTGTTATTCATATTAGTTAGGAGTCCGGTGACTGTTTTAATATATACTGCAGTAGTTTCATATAACATCTTTCGGGATAGAAAATATGCCTTAATATGCTATACATTAAAAATCAAACCACATACATGATGCTACCAGTTTCGCTATGCTCCTGCAAGTATCTGCAACATCAGACTATTATGCATGATGATCATAGAAGAGAAAAACCTAACTGGCAGAAGTCTCAATGGGTTTAAACCAGAACAAAAAAAAAAGTGTACTTAATTTATGAGCAGAAAGTCTGTCTGCAGTTTGGCACATACAGTACATCACACCATGTAATTTTATAAAAATCCAATAACTTTGCAAATCACTTCAAATATTTCCTTTCTTATTGGTTTTAATCATGTTTGAAAGGAGAGAAAAAAATTACAGGATTAAATGAAAGCAAAATGTAATGATCTAGGACCATAATTCTCCTGAACGAACATTCCTAAATTTTCGGATCATGGACCACTGTCAAACTTCAAACATAACAGGGAACCACTATGCAGCCTTCACATCAAACTTTTAATTAAAACCCCTAAATGGATGATATGATACTTCAGATCAGTATCATACCATGATTATATGTGTCTGCAGACCACAATTTGGAAAAAAATATATTAAAGGACTAGTTTTCCAAAGGGAATGCTAGTCTCTGGGCTTCTTGGAACACTCATTCTATATATTGAGATACTACACAGCATCTTAGCACGCGAATATCTTAAGACCTCCACTCTATGAGTTTTTAACAGTACAGGTAAAAAATACCAGTTTGAGACAGGATTTTTTTCATTAAATATCATGAAAACACTACTCTATCCTGATATATCCCTCTCAATCTAGATTGTTTGGGTTGTTTTTTTTCCCCAAGCAAACTGATCAGGCTCACATCCTCTTTACTATCAAGTACCCATAAAGTGGGTTCCACAAAGTGATTTCCAAAGCTGCCTTCGAAAGGACCAGCTTATGAACAAGGAAAAGCTCTACTTGCTTCATTCGGGTCAGGCTTATCAGTGCGGAATGTGGAACAGAATTTTGGGGTTTCTGTATACAGAGATATATTATTCTTAATCTATATAATTACAACATAAAACAAAATTACGTTTCACATATATGTGGATATATATATGAAGGCGTTCAGAACGAAAGGGGAAAAAAAAAGAAAAAAGGCTGTTTTCATTCTAAGGGCTTTATCTCGGTTTATTTAGGGGGAAAAGAGAGGCAGAGACGGGATTGTGCTGAAGCTGGAGCGGGACAGCCGTGACTGCTGTTTTCTGCCCAGCACTTGAGTGGCAGATCGTTAATGACCGCGTTCTGGGAACCGGGCAGAGAGAGCGGGGGAGCAACTGCTTTCCGCAACACTTCCTGCGATAAGGCAGCCCGCGCTGGCACACGGACACGCGCGGACACACACACGCGAGAGAGCCAGCGAACGCGGCGTGACGCTTCATGCGACTTGCAGACACGACCCACAGCCCTGAGCCCCTGACACACCACACACACGCGCACGCACACACCCCCACCCCCCCTCCTCCCGGCTCGGAGATCCGGGCGGGAAGGGGAACCCCCGCTTCCCAGAGCCGGCGGGAGCCCGCCCGCGCTGCGCCCCGCAGCCGGCGCTTGGCGGGGATGCTCGTTCACCGCACCGGACCCAGAACTGAAACGCTGAACAAAGGAAGCCGGACTGATCCAGCTGCGTTTGTGCTTCTTTCTTCTTCTTTTTTTTTTTAAGGACGGTCCCAGCAAAACTTTCTTCGCTCAAAGTCAACGTGGTATCCCCCGCCCCTTCCCCCAAGGCACTACGAAGTCTTTAAAGACTTGCAAAGAAGCGTATATAAGGTAGGGGAGACAGAAGTACAGGCGTCAACGCCAACACGTCCCCATATCATCCGATAGCTTCCCCTTACACGCACGGTACAATACGAGTCGGCTGATCACTTTTTTCTGTACCAGAGCCAAGTGCAGGCAATTACTTACACTTATGTAGACTTTTATAAGAGATAACAGTTATCTCTATTGAAAAGGCACAAGCTTGGGTTTTTTTCCCCTCCTTTGTTTTTTTTCATTTATCTTTCTAAAAGATTTTTATTTATCTAAACAGATTAAAAAACACAAAAGGTTTTCTGTGCAGAGCACCACTTCACCCAACCCTCTGCAGAGCCCCAGAGCGCAGGAGCCTCCTCGCACCGCCGAG
>NW_010536446.1:0-12319 GCF_000687285.1 Phaethon lepturus | reverse complement strand
TGGGGACCGCCTGCTCCTGCACCTTTAAGAGAAGAGAGAGTGAATAGTCAATCCCCACCTACCATCTTTAAGTGGCTCATGATTTTGTAAGGAGCTATACTATCATCCCAAGTCATCTGTGTTCCAACTGTAAGAGTCTTCACTTACTCAGTTTATGGCTCTCCTGAAAGCCATTTCGTATCTTCAATCAGCTGTGATGGTCTCCCGTGAACCACCCTTCAGGTCCACTATATCCTTCCTGAGATGAAGAGGAAACACCAAGACTACATGTAGCTTTCAAGGTGTGGTCACAGCAAGTGTTTACAGAACAGAATAATATAGTCTTTTGTTCTCCATTCTTTTTTCCCATTAATACCTTACACTTGTTCTGCCCATTTTGACATCTAACATCATTTACAGACAGCAGCAAAGAGGTCACCCTGCTCAGCAGAGTCACAGATAAGAACTCCTGTTGCTTTGCACTTGGAAATTTATCCCCCATTCTCTCCTCTCTGCTCCCCTATGGAAAGGGAAATCCTATTCTTGAATCAACTTTGACTTCAACTTCCCCCTTCCTCTCCACGCCTTTGTGATCATGCACTTACGAACAAGAACATCCTTAGACGGAGTTCTTGCAGCACAATTATTCCATTCCACTGCAGAATGACTACTTCAATAAATGTCCACATGCAGACAAGTTCTATTTTAAAAGTCTTCCCATGGGCCTGTGTATAACACAGTTAACGTTTGAATCCATTTAATTAACTGAAGGCATCGAGTCAGCATGAAGAGACAACATCCATCAGAGTTCATCTATCATCCACTACACAATGTGCCTGCCTTCAGCCCTCTCCTGTCCGAATGTGGACTTATTAATAATGTATGTGCAAAGGCACGCACTCCTGAAAAAGCAGTGGACACAGAAATCCCAGAGATACATAACTCAAGAGGGTTACTTCGGAAAGTCTTCTCCAGTGCATCAAGTAATCAGTTACCATCTTGGCTGAGCAGTGGCTACATAATCATCTGTTCTTTTGCCTTAAAAAAACCCTGCTTTCATGGCTTGACTTGAGACCTCAATACTCTTCGGTCCTGACAATACACTGACACAGGGAGCTCCAAAATTAGGCCTGAGTTTCACAACAGCACTGTGGTTTTCATGTCTGACTCCCTATATTCTGCTCCCAGAGTTTTCAGCATTGCTGCACACACTCCAACGTGTTTTCCAAGCTGCAACACAGCAAAGACATATCGGCATCCAATACGTGAAAATGCATCGTAGCTGTACATTGTCAGCGTCAGCATTTAAGAAATAGCTGTCTATTTCTTACATAAGTGAAATTTGATACAGAGCACCAAATCTCACAGCTGGCCCTGTTTGCACATCTCCCCCCCTGCCCCTGAGCCCCACCGCAAAAAAGCACGTTTAACCTCCAGGGACCAGCGCACACGTTGCAGGCTCTAATCCACCATCTGAACACACTGTCTGATCTCTTGTTACTGCTGCAGAAAAACAAAGGCTTGAAGTTTTACATTTAGTTCTGCTGTGCTTTGTTTGGCACATTAAACACAGAACACTAATTACAGTATACTAGTCTACTTACGGGGCTGTCAGCATTTCCACTGCAAAGCGTTGATTTCAGGGCTTTATAACACAGCTGTGAAATACTCATTTTGCACTTGAGCTTGACACGCAAAGGTCTGGCCTTGGCCCAGGTCCTCTGCCTGTTTGTTTTTTTGGGAGTTTGGGTTTTTTGTTGTTGGTCTAGCAGGGGGAGGGCTGAAGACGGGTGGATGCAATTAACTGCAGGAGATGTTTGAATTACAAGAGCACACAAACAACAAAACTACTCAGCTCCACAGCTGGGTTTCTGTCCCTCACCTACCCAATGCCTCCCCATTTTTCTATGTGTGCATAGAATATGCACTTTTAAAAAAATATAGAGTAAAAAAAAAAATTAAAAGATACTTTTCTATCCTCTCCCTCCTCCTCCAGCCTGAGCCTTCTGTCCCTCAGCATCCAGAGTACAAGACAGAGTACTGTCTTGACAAGCCTAGAGACTGAGAATATTCCACCTGCAAAAGCAACAGTAGTGAGCCAAGCTCCAACACACGACCAATTCAGAACATATCTGCCTTGACAGAGCAGTCTCCATGTCTCTCACAGTAAGCCTCACAAGCCTTGCTCACTGCCACCATTGCAGACTCAATACCAGTTGCCTAACTGACCCTCTAGGAACTACTCCAAAACCATCAAACTGGTTTCACACAACCCACCACACAGACTTATTGCAACATTTCAAAATGTTTCCAGACAACGCTCAGTTTGAAGCGGCGTTCATGGGGTGAAAAGATTCAGAGCTATGTCTAACTGCTGAACAAGCCCTCACATTTTAACCAATTTAAAAAAACAAACAAACAAAACAAAAACAACAAAAAAAAAACTCAAAAAAACCCAACAAACCCTGACCAGAACATCATCATCTGCAACAAGCAGTTGCCAAGTCTAGGCAATTTGATTTCAAAGTAACCACTCCAAGAACATCAGGGAATTATCTCCCACAACACAAATTACGAATGACACATCTTGGCACAAGAGTGGCAAGGGCAGAAACCCACTTGCCCAAAGGTTTTAAATCACTGAGTTATGGGAAGCATTACATTACGTTTGTAAACCTGCATAAAACCAGAGGTGGGATGCAGGAGTGTTCTGATGGAAATGCTGAGCCTCAGCTCTAATGGTTCTGCCAGGTGTCACTACAATGGTTGCACAGGGGTGTGCACACATTTATTAAAAATGATCCAGGCAGCTGAGAGAACAGGGAATGAAACAGGGATGGAGGTGGAAGAAAGGGAACGTGAGCAACCCAGGGTCCCTGCAGGCTGACTTTGCACATGAGCCTGCACGCAGCGTGCATGCGTTTGTCCATCTCTCCACACAGGCTCTCTTGTCTGCTCTCCCCTCCTGGGCTCCCCACCGTACTGGCTGCTTTCAGGCCGATTCCAGCTGTCAGGACTGCATTCTTGAGCCGTCAGCCCCAGCTGTCAAGGGCTACGTGCTGAATCTGCACTCTGCCTTCTTCATGCACCTGGAGTAAGGCAGTCCCAGGGAGGCCATAAATACCATTGCATATCCCCGGGGAAGTGGGTGGGAGGCTATTAAAAGCACCTCTACCAGGAATCGTGGTGAGGGTACGCAGAACTGACAGTGGCACACATCTGCAAGTGTCCCTGTAGCCTGCAAAAGAGGATACATATAGGGTTAATCTGCTACCAGCTTCTGCAGTATGACCTAGCCATCCTTAAATAATTACCGTCTGCTTCTACACTTAACACCAGCCTGATCCCCCAATTTTCTCTTCTCCACCCCCACACCAAGGTCCAATTTCTTCTAAAACACTGCAGGGATGAGGTGAGGCACATGTAATCTTATCAACCCTAGCTAAAGACATGGCAAGCAGCAACTTCTCCTTCTCCCATTCAGCCACTAATTCTCAGCATAAAAGCAACCACGACTCAGTTTTTCGTGAGATTTCACAAAATCTTCAGAATAGCTGAGCTTCAGAGATACAAATGTGGTGAAGGGACAAGGGGCAGAGTGTGTGTAAATTGTCCACCTTTGTCAGTGTTGTGATGATGCTATTTTGACTTTGGTGTGGGGAATTTTTTTTTGTTGATGTAAGCAAAGTTTGTGAAGATTGTGTGATGAATGTATATTTTAAAAAAGAAAAAGCAACATCAAACAGGCTACAGGTTTGCTGGCACAAAAAGTCGATCCTGATTTATTCCAGACTAAGCATCTGCACATGGATTCAATCGGACTAGCTCCACGGGCAGGCAAGTCCTATGGGACACAACAGAGAGATGCATCCTGTGTGGGCAGGCTTCAAAGAAGCCATTCCTTGAGCTCTCAGGACCTGGAATTGTGCAGGATCACTTCTTCACAAGGAACAGATTTTTCCAATTTGCAAACGTGCATTACTTTTCCATAAGGAAAGAGAGCAGGCAAGATACCAGATTTACATAGAGGGTGCTTTTGCCCTCCCACATAGGCAATTTGTCCAGTGATTTTTTCTCCTCTGTAATGGAAAAAGCAACCAATTCACCTTCCCCTGCACAGAGAACTATCTGTAAGACGATTAGGTACAAGTGAGGACTTGCAACGCTCCCCCATCAATCTGTCCCAACAGTGGAGATCAAAGGAAGCAACTTCTGACTTTCTGGCATTGTTATACTGGTCTCCTCCAAATCCACATACAGGGCCTGAATATAGGCAAAGAAAGTGCTTCAGTGAGTAGAAGTAGTAAAAAAAAAAGTAAACACAGATCCCTTGGGCAGTGTTTCAGTTACTCATATAAGGGTTTGAAATCAAGCAGGAACAAACGGTTCTCTCAGTGTAAGGGTCACTGTTTATCATCGTTAATCATCTCTTCCCAGATAGGAAAGACTCTTTCCTCTCTGTTTCGCCCAGGCTTTAGCACTCATGAGAAGCAAGAGACAAGAACAAGGAAAAGAGCCAAACAGGGATGTGGGCATGGGCTGGCAAGGCTGCTCCCTCTGTGGCTCTGTCAAAGTCCCTTCCCACAGCCCCAGCCCTGAGCTGGGCCTGCTCCTAAATACAAACAGCCAATGGTTAAAAGTCCACAGCTTCGTGTCAGAGATGGGCATCCACTCCAAGGAAACCATGGCAGCTCCACATAACTCCCGACTCTGGAGACGTCAAACACATAGGCCATAACACAGTGTTTCTATACTGCTGTAGCAAGGAGCTCCGTCCTAAATCACCTCCTGCAGAACTCTATAATAAACAGAACATATGTTCAAACTAAACTTGGACACGGGGAAGATAGACCAAAAGAGAGGGTGCAGAAAGCCTACCCCACAGATAACCCTGACAAGGGGAACCAGAGAAGGAAAGCCACATCTCAGCATTTCAAGAAAAGTGCCACATTACAATCTCCTTTCCCTGCATTTCTTCTCACTGGAGCTTATTTTTTGTATAAACGGATCAACACACTGTTTGACAAAGCTTGGAGGGGGAACTTGATGGTCGACCTTGAGTCCAAGAGTAGAAACACACAAGCTAGAGCTATGCAGAACGAAGAAAAGCCTTTTGATCAGCCTGCCTGAGGTGACACTTACAAATAATTTGTGATTTCTTTATTCACGCATAACACCCCATGCCAAATCAATCTATTTTTATCCTTCACCACTGATCTGCACAGCAGTTCTGTCCTAAAAGTCATCAACTGCCACTTCTAAATTCTGTCTCTAGATCTTGTCCCTACCTACCCAGGCCTCATAGCCATGAAGGCAACCACACAGGTCTTCTGGAAAAGGGGACAGCCGTGAGTGGTGTATTTAAGTTGCCAGGAAAGATTTAAAGAGGCTCTTTATACGTAAAAGCCTTGCCTTTTTATGCCCAGACTCCTTACACAGAGCACATATCTGTCCCCTCCACAGGAGGTCAGAGAGCTCACCTCTCCCCGTGCCTGCAGGCTCCTGCCTGTAATACCTGAACCACTCCAGGACTAGACACCTTGTCCTCCTACACATGCATCTCCCTAGGATGGCAGTGGTGGAAAAGTACATACTCGCATCCTCAGGGGATTAGAAAATGGTTTTGTTGTAAGCTGATTTAAATTATATTAAAAAAACACTTATCAGCAATTTAAAAGATGCTAAGATTGGAATAAATACAACAGGAAGGGGAGAGAGAGCACACAGCATTTATCACACAGCATCCCTATGGAAGGAGGCAGGTGGTAAAGAGATTAGTATTCAATCTTCCCCTAAACATTGTCTGGAATATTTAGTATTTGTTTCTTGCAAGGTGTCTCTACAAACATGAAGGTCTCCTGTGCTTACAGCAGGTAGCAACATGTACTCTCACACAACTTGCAATCTATAACCAGATATAAGAGAACTAGGTGGCAAAAAGACAGAAACACTGAGGTAAAATATCTTGATCATGGTCATGCAACAAATTAGCAGTAGAGCTGGGAATAACCTCACCTCACTCCCAAATTCCAGCAGCTATCTACTGCATGGACCATGCTGCACCATTACTGTATCTCACTCCTGTTTGAGGCTAGGGACAATATTTTTGAAGAATGCTTAAAAATGAATCAAAGGAAAGCATGAGAGATTTCTTTTTTCCCCTCAAACCAACCAGGTTATACAGGAGCCACCCAAGCTTCGTGCCCACCCCTAGCCACCAGTCACTGCCTAGCTCTTGGAAATCCCTTCCTGCACTCCTCCCTGCACTCTGCCCTGAGGAGTAAGCTTCTTACAGAACAGCCTTTATCATCATCTGCCCTTTGTGCATCCTAGAATTAAGCAGCTCTGTCAGTCAACATACATATTGAGCACCCAAGAGATTTCTCCTGTCAGCCAGAAAGGAGACCATGTCCTCCAGGAGGAGCGATACATAGGAACACAGGCCAAAGACTGAATAAACAAACTTAAGAGAACAGTGCAAGCACTGATTTGCATCATCTCCTCAACAATCCTGCTGCCACCTCTTCCTGTTCCAGTACGGCTAGAAAGTCCCTCACTGGTAATACAGTGTCCCCATCACTGCATCTGCCACTCAGCCACCAGCACAGACAACTCCAGCAAACTCACATGTGGTCCGGTACACACGTTGGGCCATCTTTCTGCTTCAAAGATGCAAACAGGTACTACAGGAGAGGCAATCATCGTTCACAGTCACAGCTATCCCAGATGAAGAACTCTGTTTAGTCTTTTCCAAACAATTAAGATTTCTTGCAAGTTTTATGGCCTAGATCCAGCACCCCAAAGACCTGAATAACTCTCCCTGCAAGTCAGCAGCAAGAAACATCATCGATCCTCACTCCTGTACACACACACACAGAGGAAACCACCGCTAGACAATAAACTGCACAGAGAGACAAAAGGTTATAAAGATAACTACAAAGCAATCCTAAACAAACTTATTAAATCATTCATTCAGCCCACTTTCCTTCTTCACATACTTTGCCCTTAAATCACTTCTTCCTGTGATTTTCCCCAAGCACCTTTTCAGTTTCTTTTCCTGAAGGAAACAAAGCCTGTAAACGAGAGGTACAATAGACCAACATAAGCTGACTTATTTGAGGAGTTCGTTAAAGGTGACTTAACAAAAACAGAGCAGGCTGCCATCTAAGTGACTTAAAACCCTGAAACAGGGGAAGTAAGGCTGGAAAAGCAGGTCTTGTCTAGCCTACATTTAGGCTCAGGAGCATGGGTAACGGGTAGAATTACCAAATATGAGAACTGACGAAGTAAAACCACACTCAGAGGAAGCAATTTTTATCCGCAGGCTTAAAAAGCCCTTTGATTTTGTTACCATCTAGCTCCTGCCATACTTCAAGAACGCAAACCATTACAACAACCACCATTTCTTACTGCCCTTATTTAGGAATTCAGAAAGCCCTAGATCCAGGCACACAACCAACTCCTGTTCCTTCAACACTTCACAAAGTACTTCTGTTTTTACATATTCAGTTCTTAGCAAAAACTGCTGCTGTAAAAAAAGAGAAGACAAAAAGAGATATTATGGAACGCCAGTCTTCAGCAAAGAGTCAATGCTCTCAATGCATGATTTTCCAGTCAATAGTTTTAGATGCATTCACCTACTAAGAAGCATTTTGCAGAATCTGTCTTGGTAAGAAATAACTTTGAGCCACCCATGTAGTTTAGAAATACCTGAACTACTAGTCCCAAGTACATTTCTACAATTTAAACAAAAGATATGAGAAGCAGACAAACAATTGAAGGGCAAGCAGTAAGACCGAACAACAAAACATCATCCCTGTTGACTGTCATATGTAGTGAACGTACTCAAACTGTATTTCATGTCCTCCAGCCAAAAGATAGCTATAAAGCTTCTGTGCAGTTTGTGTCCACTCCTTGCTGTGGTGCACTGGCAGCTATGTAGCGGGCAACTGCTGAACACAAGCTTTACTGTCATCCCTTCACAGGAACTGGCCCCTGCGTGAAGCCAGGCTGCAATACCCATCACCAACCAGAGAAGAAGTGTTGGATGAAATGGAGCTGACTGCTTGTCAGAGTTGTAAGAATGCAACTGATGATTCGGACCCTTAAAAAAAAAAAATCAGAACGAAACGATTGTAGAGAATTATTCATGGAGCACTGAACCCTGAAAATGTTCCCACCTGTCCACAATCTTGCCTCTCTTCTTCTAATTGCATCAGTCTATTTAAGAAAAGACATTACTTCTACCTGCAAACCTTGTCTCTCTTATGTCCTTAGAACATCACAGGTTGATACCTGCAATAAAGCGCTTAGACAATATTGTGGCAGGATCTGTTTACATATTAGCCAAAGACAAACAAGCACTTAAGAGTTTAAAGATAGAATTAACACCAGCCACAAGCAAAGACCAAAGCTGGCTGCTCAGTGCTTATCAGCACTTTCTGCTGTATCTATAGAGGTCACTTCCTACATTTCTTTTGGATGCGATAAAAATCTATTAGTGACAGAAAAGACCACAGAAATTGGCACAATCTGCTATGGCAGCCAAGCTGACCGACCAGAGACTTGCACTGAACAATCTCATACAAAGAATCAGAACAGTACTCAGAAATTGCAGAAGTTGTTTTGCTTACTAGCACTGCCCGGGAGAAGTCCCATGCACACTTCACATGGTGCAGCATCCCAATGCACCTGTGAAGCCACACAACCATGTCACTTCAAAATACTGCTCCCTACAGTATGTCACAACATGATGACCAAAGCAACTAGAAGCTCCACAAGTAGCCAGACTACTTGTCTAACAGCTTGAGCAGAGAAATGTCTGCCAGAAGGAGCTCAAGAAAACTCAGCAACAGTTTTGGAGTCACAAGAAACCAAGAGACTGTCACAGACCAAACACCATGGTTTTCAGGACTAGGTCACTGCAAACTCAACCCTGTGGGGTTTCTGACAGATGTTCCACCACAAAAGAGCTGAGCAACCGTCAAGCAGGAAGCCAACGCTCCAGACCCAAGTATCTCACCCTTTATGCTCTTCCCTGAAGGCCAGCCATATGGCATTTTGTTGTTGCTTTCAGCCACCTTCCCCAGCCTCTTCCACTTAAGTTGGAGCACTGGGAAGTTTTCTTGAATCAGCTCTGAGGAAGGGAAGCCCTGGTGCTACCCCTTTCTCCTATTTATACCAACAACATTACTGCAACAGTTCAAACATTTTATATATATAGCTCTGTGGCTTATTTCCAGGCAGAAGTAACTCAATGCTGGTGTACATGTGTTTAGACCACAGCAATTGGAAAGAATGTCCTATAAACACTGTTAACTCTGCTGCTCCACTGTGACCAGAACAGGCTCTACCACTGCAGAAATATGTCACCTTAGGAAAATTAAAAAAAAAAAAAAAAAAAAAAAAAAAAAAAGAAAAGAAAAAAGAAGTCACCCACCAAGAAGCTAAGCAAGCCACTCACCACCTGCACAGCACTGCTGACTGCCAAGAGACCATATAGAGGTGATCAGGGTGTAGGCCAGCATAGGGGCAGACATGCAATACATAGAGCATCTGCCAGCACCCATTTGCATTTTAAAGTAATCTTATAAACTTAAGTGATGGACAAACAGAAGACAGTCAGATTTGCACAGCTCTATTTGCAAATCCTGCTTGTACTGAAAATACCAGTAGTGCTACCATATTTTAATGAGTCTGACTTTAGCCTAATACCCATAAGCTCACGCACTGAAAAGAAACAAGACAGGCAAGGTGCAAGGAGCCACAGACCAACATCCAAAATGTACGCCCCTCAGCACTGGTTGCAGGGACCTCAATGACATGTAGATGAGAAAGGCACCTGCTATAAATCCAGAGGATACTCATCCCAGTGCTAGGCCTAGGTTTTAACATGATTCCAGGTGAGCCAAACCCCAGGCAGCAGCCCACAGGGACACACCGTGTCTGCTGTATTCCCTCTCCTAAAGGAGGGTGCTCCTGCTACCACATGTAGACAACTACATAGCTACCATGCCTTTCACCGGATTGTCCCTTTCATGGGCTGCAAAAACAGCTCTGCCAGTCTTCCCAGAATACATTAAAACAACCTTTCATCGCTTTTTTGTCTGCAACAGCTAAATAATCAGGGGCAGGGGGGAAAATTAACGTGTCTTGCCTTTTCTTATGTACGAATCCAATGGGACAGGACTTTAAAGAGGAGGAAAGAATAATCAACACTTCAGAAGTATCTGAAAAGGCATGGCATCTTTGGTTACGTGAAGTGGAAAAGTTAATGACCATCATCTCAGGCCTCTGCAGAGACAGGAGTCTCTTGTCCTGGAGTATAAATAACCTAGCTTTATCCTTACATAAACCTGTTTGTAACTTCAGGAATGAAACTGCCCTTCCTGAACACATCAGATCAGCACCTTGCTTGGATGAGAGGAGGCTCTGTCAGGGAGCCTCTAGCTAGGGAGGAAAGGGGAAACCAAGTCCACATTTTGGGGATCATGATGGGGGTAAGAAAGAAAAATGGAATTTCTCTAGTTAACTCTTTATTTGGGGGATGGGAAACTGGGGAAAAGAAACAGTCTCTGTTCCAGGCTTCACAGAACTGGTTAGCAACATGCCCAGGGAATATGGATTAATGGACAAAACGCCATGATATACACACTGCATGATAGACATATAAGGCATGCACACACATACAGTTATGTGCATGACATGAATCATCATACATTGACTCTGATCTTGCAATCAGCCACCAGGGCATTTATCTTTACATCCATTGAGTGAAATGGAATTATTCATGCTCATATTACCTCACACAAAATGAAGCACATGCTTAAGTATCTGCAGGAATGGTACCAGAGTTTACATTCAGTTTTCTTTTAAACTCTTCAAGGTCATCATGACTGTAAGAGTGTTACACGAAGAGTTGTGCAAGACTCTGTGTACATTACAGCTGTAACACAATACCAGTGTCACTTTATAAACAGAGGAAAAGAGCAGGTTGTAAATTACTGTACTAACAGGCACACTAAGAAAAGCAACATACACTCAACCAGAACAGAATAGGTTCTTCCTATTAAACACACACATACACAAAAAAATAGCAACATATTCATACCATCATCCAACCAGGCCCCAGCATTTAAGTATGCTCTACAACACAAAATCCTGCTTGGCAGCTGTTTACAGTACTTTCCTTTTTGGGGATCTGGAGAAAAAGCTTCCAAATTAAATCCCGCTAGAGAGTGGGAGGGCAAGACATGGGACAGAACCCAGGCAGTAGACCTGGAAGTAAATCCCTCTTCCAGAGGGATGGCCACAACACATAGGCAGCATTCCCTCTGCTGCCCAGAGACAAGACCCCCTCCCCAGCATGGGAAATCACCCACTTTGACATTTTATAATGGATTTTGCTTCTAAGCCCTTCCTTCTGCCCTAACTGCTTCTGCAGATTAAGTAGATCGCTGATGATTTACAGTTCTGCCATCTCCTCAGCATGAGAGCTCCCCAACTCAACTAATTCCAACTGCTACACAAACATGCTTCAGGCCCACAACTCCCTTCCCCACAGCCCAGGGCAGGAATACTCTCTCTGCCTGGAGAGTTACAGTATTCTTTCCACAGCCTCCTCCCCTCCTCAGCCAGGGCTGCTGGCTAAGGCGGGATGGGTTGCTCCTCCCAGTACAACAGGCCCTAAGTGCCAGAAGAAACTACCAGTCGAAAGAAAGAGTATCTGTTGCTTGCCAACAAACCTTTAGGCAGTAAGTGATGAGTGTTCCCAATTGTTTTAAACTTCTGGAAAGCACTCACAGCAGAACTAAAGGCCTTATCACAGTAAGAACCCTCCTCCCCACTGGAACATCACAGGACTCTCCACAGCAAGCAGTATTTCTCCACCCCGGTGACCTCACTGTTTCTTTCACAAAAGAAAGAGGCAGATTTTCCCAAACAGGACAATTCAGTTCCCTAGGCAGAGATGCGGAGCTGGAAGCTGCCCAGGCAACAATATCCTCTACAACAGAGGACAGTGTTATTACCCAGGGCAACCTGGTACCAGCCTTGCTGGTCAGCCTGGAACCTTGGTCACCAGCACTCCACCACAAAGGACCAGACACTGTCTGGAGACACAGCCTATAAGCATATTATGTAGGGTTTGTCTAGACTGGAAGCTTGGTTGGTCTATTTTTTTTTCCCGAAAACCTGTGTTTAAATTAACCGGCGTGGGCTTACCCAAGGGTACAGTCCCTGGGACGCGCAGCGGGAGCGCGATGCTCAGAGGAGCCCTCCCAAAGGCGGGAGCCGTCCGCTCCCCGGACGAAAACACCGCGCCGCGCACATGGCGCGCCGC
>NW_010536445.1:0-2292 GCF_000687285.1 Phaethon lepturus | reverse complement strand
AGCTGCCACTGACCGGCCAGCGCGGCCCTGGGTGATGTCCCCAGCACAGCCACGGCTTTGCTGTCTCGCTTGCCCGGAGCGTCACGAGCTTTTTTTGCAGAGGACGCGCTGCGTACGTCCGTGCCTACGGACTCCCCCTTCACCTCTGGATTCAGCCAGAAACTTTCCTGAAGACAGAAGGTGATTTTCCTCCCCCCCTTAAGGAGATAAGCAAGACTTGTAAATAATCTCGTGTCATTTTACTAACTGCTCGATGTTCCTGCGTGTGACACGGGGTGACGGCGCCCGGCCCCGGCCCCTCTGCTCTTCCTCACAGCCTTTCCACCTGCAAGGCGAGCTTTCGTTTTGCAGCACAAGCCTTTGGTCCCACCTCGTTTCTGGCCTTAAGTGGGGAGGCAGGGAAATATGCACACCCCCCAAAAAAAAAAAAAAAAAATCACTGCAGCAGGTCCACGAGAAACTTGGGAACGTGGAAGGATTTGGCTGTTCCCAGCAGAGCCGCAGGGCGTTGGGAAGGAGAGCTCGGCGCTTTCCGAGGGATCGGAGCCTGCGTCAATAGGATTTGAGTACCCAGGTCCTTCAAAAGCTTTTGGGAATTTTGCCCCCTGTGCTTTGGATGATAAAGCAGCACAGGCTGAATCTGAACCTCCAGGACGGGATATCTGATGCCTCGTGCAGCAAAAGAGCAAAGATCCCTTTGGAGGAGCAACCGCTGCAACGCTGCGGCTGCCGGCTGCCCATGCCAAACCCCTCGGTTGGAAACACGTGGCCCCAGCAGGGCTGCAAGCCCCACATCCAAGTCCCAAACCTCTCCCATCACTAAAATCCAAGGAAACTGCCCCAGATTTGCAATCCCACTTGCAGTGGGCGGCTCCTGCCAGACCAAGCCATCCACAGGGATGCTTTTGGATGAATTTGAACGTTGGTTATCGTCAGGTTGTTTCCATTGGTCCCTTTTTTTTTTTTGGTGAAGTGACTCAAATACAAACTAAGGACGACTGGAATAAAATGCCCAGATCAAAAGCAAAACAAACTGCCCGATTCAGCCTGACAAGCCAACCTGGCCGGACCTTGCCAGCTGGAAATCGCTTTTCTTCAGGACAATATCGCCATGGTCTCAGGTTTCAATTGCCATAATAAAGGGATTTCCTTAGGACTGAGGAAACGGAGAGAAACTCAGCATCCAAAGAGAAGCCAGGGGATGCCTCAAATCCCTGGTTGCAGGAAATAAATAAAAATAAAATTAAAAAAACAAGGAGGGAAAAAACCAAGCCAAAGTCAGCGCTCGTCGGTACGTTTTGTGTCCTTTTCTAATGTCTCTGTTGTACAAAGAACGTGTGTTCCTCCACTCACCCCTCTGTAATACCAGTGCCGATTTATTGGGAAGTCTTACGGTAAAGAAATAGCCGTCGTAGAAGGAGTTTGGGGGGTTTGGGGTGGGGCGTGAGCAGCATGGGGGGGTGATGCACGGGTGGGTAGCTGTCCTTGTGTATCTGTCGGATGCCAATAAAGAGCATCACTACGTTGGAGTGCCGCGTGGTTTTTCCACCCTCCACCCCAAGAACTGAGGTTTGTGAATCCATGGTAGGAAAGACAGCCTCAAAGCTCCAAGGGTGTTTTGGTTTGGTTTTTTTGAATTCCTTCCTCCCCATCCTCCTATTTTAACCTTATAAAGAGCAGGAACGTAAAGCCTGATCTTACCTGGTGGAGGAGGATTTCTTGGGAGTGCGCGGCGGAGGCTCGGACCGCGGCACTGGGAGCTTCGCACGACTTACCCGGCTTCGGACAACAGCTTCCTGCGGCACGGGGCAGCGTCCCAGGCATCCCCCGCCGCGCTCCCGCCCCGCTTCCCGGGACGGCACAGCCGGTGCGCTCCAGGGGAGGCCTTCGACGTTGGGAAAAAACCCGGAAAAACAGGGGAGCTTCTTCCTCCTACCCCTCCAAGTTACTTCAGCTGCTGTAAAAGAGCGTTAAAAGGTTCAAGTCCACTTATTTTGAAGCATTTGCTGCTTTGGGCACGAGATGCCTATTTCCGCACCCCGGTGCCGTTAGCAGTGCTGCCCTCAGGACCCCAACGTGCAGGATCAGCCTCCGGAGATCCTCCACACAACCCCCAGACCCCGGGAGATTCATTTAGGTTGGGACAAGTTTTTGCAACAAGCCCAGGAGGCGGCTGGAGGGCTCAGCTCCAGGTAGGCAAAGGGGTACAGGGTGCATTTCTGATGCCAAATACTCACGCAGCCCTTGGGCAGCCAAATTCAGGGGAATCACAGAATCACTAAGGTTGGAAAG
>NW_010536444.1:2411-4429 GCF_000687285.1 Phaethon lepturus | reverse complement strand
TTGTACAGCACAGCCCAGGCACTGTGCTCTCCTGCTGTGGGCTCTGGGTCTCCCGCTCCCCTTCCCTCTCTCTCCTTCCCCAGCTTGGCGGATAAGGGCAGCGGACATTTCCCCCTGCCACCGTGAGTCACCTTTCAGGGCTGTCTGTGTTTACACACGGGGTGACTAGGGTGACAGGCTCCCAGGACTGGCCTTCCCCTAGGTACTGAGTTTGCAAGGGCTCAGCATGGCAAGAAGGTAAGGGCAAGCCACGAAGCTGGGGGTAGGTGGGAAGAGGGGCTTGGGGAAGCTCTGCCCTATCCCGCAGGCCGCGCAGTGGTCCTCGCCAGGCTGGGCCGCATCTCTGGATTTGAGGAATTTTGGGGTCATCCCTATTTCTCAGTGGAACTGACTTCCCCAGGGGCTAGTCAGAGCCTCCTTCTAGGCCAGCCTAACGAAGGGGGCCCTGACCCACGTCCGGCTGTGCATTCCCACCCTTGTTTATCCAGGGCAAAGTGTCCAGCCCTTCTGCTGTCCCCCCTGAGCAGGGCCCAGGACTTCTGCCCTGGCTGCTGTGGCTGCCCAGTCCCCCGGCAAGCAGCACTGCACCGGCACACCCAGCTTGAGCCCCTGGGGTGCGAACATGCAGCGTCCAGACCTGCTGCTGCGCCTGAGCTGGCATCCGCTCCACGGGCGCTCCATGGTGGAGGCAGCGCTGGAGTGCAGCTGTGCCTAGCGTGGAACGGGGCTGTGTTTGAACCCTGTGGTGCTGCAGGCTGGAAGAGTAAATCCAGCTGCCATGTGGAGGGTGGGAGCAGCCAAGTGGCGAATATGTGAGCACGGGGATGTAGGGGAGTCCAGGAGAACATCTGAGTGGAGAATATAAGACAAAGGGGCTCTGCTTATTGTGGCCCTATTCCCTTTGCTTTGCTGACTTGGATGGGCTGTGTTTGCATTGGGGTTTTGTAGCTGAAGGTTCTGGGCCACCTCAATTCAGAGCCTTTGCTTATGCAAGGATCTAGAGGTCGAGGGCTGTTCCCAAAATAACCAGCTCGCTCCTTTACAAGGATTTTCCAATTTAGGAAATGGGCTGAACAGGTCTTCTTACCGAAGCCCAGTGCGGCCAGCCACTCTGGAACCCTTGGCTGCACCCTTCCTTTTAAGATATCCCCCAGCCCGTGATGAGTCCCAGGTCTGTGACTCCCTTCCCAGTCTCCATGGCTGCAGTAAGCCAGAGCTCCAGCTCCTGGTCCAGGCAGGGTAAGGAAGAGTTAACGGGCCCCTGCATTGGGGAGCAACGGGCATTGATCTTCAGAGGCTGCAGTCAGGTGGGAGAGGAGGAGGGAGAGGTGGCCTCTGTGCTGTGCAGGATGGATCACCGCTTCCATCCCAGGTATACCCGGGTACCTCCTCCAGAGATCACCCAGGGGAAAGGGAGCATCCTTTCTGCTCCGTGGTTGCTACGTGTTGAGGCTTTTAATCCTACTGTGCTGGAAACAATCGACGATTTGAGAGCCCTGGGACAAACAGCTCTGCAGAGCAGTCCTGGGAAGGCTGGGGAGCTGTGCCCCAAAAACTGCCCCAGCCCAAGCACCCTGGCTGCTCTGGGAGGAAGGGCAGCATCTCCGGTAACCAGCGTCAGCTTGGTGTTCCTCTGGTTTGCACAAGAGCCAGGGGCTGTGGGTGGGCAAGCACCACTTGATTGCATTATCATCCTCTGAGCAGCGAGTGGGGGGGTGGGAGGGGATTTGAGACCCCCCTGCGGCTGCTGGCAGCATCTCAGGGAAGGGACATTCATCCTGCTCAGCCCCATCCTGCTTCCCAGCCCGCTGGCTCCTGCAGTGGCAGGGTTAAGGTGAATTAAACACATCTCTGAAAGGGATTTTCCACTCCGCCATGTCTTGTTATCATCTCCCAAAGGGACGGATCTGCTCTCCAGCCGCGCTGGGGTTACTGCCTCGCCCGGCTCCTGGCTTCACGCAGCCCCGCGTGCCAGCGGCTGGGCCAGGGGCCGGGCGCGGCTCCCCCGCCCCCCCCGC
>NW_010536444.1:1702-2364 GCF_000687285.1 Phaethon lepturus | reverse complement strand
CTCTGTCAAGGAAAGAGAGCCTGTGGCTTTGGGGTTTCGGTCAGGGCTCTCTGCCCCTCTTCCTCCTGCCCACCAGCCAGGGAGGTGCTGTGCGGTGATGTCCCTGGGGAGGGGCTGGGGCATGGGCTCTGACCCGGTTTAAGAGGTGAGGGTTGGGCAGGGGAAGGGGTGAGGGCAGTTCACTTTGGAGTCGTTCTGGGGCCCAGCTGGGAAGGCAAGGTGAACGGTGTGTGGGGGCTGCATTTGGGTGAGTCTCTGAGCACCCTGAAAATGTGTCTGCCTTCTGCCCACGTGGGGACACTGTGGGCAGCCTACCCCCAGGGACGGTCCCCGTCACGCTTCCCTTCTCTCTGCCCCGTCAGAGCTGAATGGATGAATTTGGGCTAGAACTCAGGGGTCTGGAAACATCTTCCCCAGCTTTGCTTAAAGCGCCAGACCGAACCCCATCTCTGCCCCCAGGTACACGCGGATCTCAGAGGGCTCTTGGCCCAGGGTGCGTGGGATGCCAGTAAGGGGATGCAACAGGAATCTGCACAGAGCCGGGGAGTAGTGCCTCCCGCTTTAGCCCTGACCCCTGCTTGGTGGGAGAAGGGGACCCCTGCCCCCCAAACCAGCGGTGCGCGGGCTGCGCAGCCAGCTGGCTGGAAGCTGGACGGAGGCTG
>NW_010536444.1:0-1687 GCF_000687285.1 Phaethon lepturus | reverse complement strand
AGGTCTCTTCCAGAGAGGAAACGCGGCTGGCAGGGCTTTGTGGCTGGCTGCTCTCCGGCCGGCTCACGCGCCGCCTTCTCCCCCTCTCTGGCTCAGAGCGTCTCTGCTTCCCCTCCCGAGAGCCCGCAGGATGAGGAGCGGACAGGAGGCACGGGGCTGAAGCGGAAGCAGGAGGAGAAGGACCTGCCTGGGCATTACGTGAGTGCACCCAAGAGCGTGCCCCCAGGAGGTGGGGAGGCAGAAAGAAACCAAATGAATAGCCCTGGGGAGGCCCCTCAGCCAGAGGGTTGAGTCACTGCCTGCAGGGTATGGTCTTGGTCCACGAGACGTGACGTGCAGGAGAATATGGGGTCACTCTGCTGGCTGGGGTCCTGTGGGGCAGAGCCTGGAGCTTGGTCCAGCCTCTTCCACTCCTGACTGAGCCTCTCTGGGTTTCTCCTCCCTCGCAGGATAGCGATGGGGACAAGAGCGACTACAACCTCGTGGTGGATGAGGTAAGCCCACACCCCTAAGGGCATGCTGAAGCCTTGCAGGGTACCCAGCTCAAGCTGTAGTCATCAGGTTTAGGACTCTGGTTCCCGAGTTTTGGGGTTTGTTAGGCTCGGGGTCATTGCCGCTGGGTAGGAGCGGCCAGCCACGCATGCCAGCCCTGCCCTGATGTGTTCGTGCCAGCTAAAGCTAATTCCAATTCACGGTGCTCTGGGTCGAAGGTTGTGCTGGCCAGGGCTCAGCTTTGCCAGCCGTAGACTTGGCTCTGCTTCAGAATTCCGTTTCAGCCCTTCTCCTGTAGCATCCCGTATGGGGAGGCTGACGAGCTGCGATGAGAGCTCCAGGGAGCTGGGCTTGCTGCTGGCAGCTCACGCAGGTGGAGGCGGCAGGAGCAGGCAGGCATGCCGTGCTGCTTTGGCAGGAGAGCTCTCAGCACAGCCCCGACCCCAGCCTCAGAGCAGTCTTGACTTTAACACACGGACCCTGTGTCAGTGTCTCAGTGCAAGGGGTACACTGAAATTCAGCCTCTTGTAACCAAACTGCCAGGCGCTGCTGGTACAACCTTCCCTGACCACCAAGGCAGATACAATAGTACCTTACCCCAGCCCCAGCTATCCTTGGCAGAGATGATGTTTTTGGGGACATCCCTTTTCCTCACCTGGAAGACGAGGGAGGGACAACATATGTCATTTTTTAATTTTTTTTTTTTCCCTCCTGCCACTTCTCAAGAAAATACGAGCCCTGAAAGGAACATCAGCAGGGATTTCTGCAGAAAATGACACTTATGAAAACTGCTCGTCAGTGTAATTATGGTGATAAAAATCACAGCCCTAATTGAATGCTTATAGGAGTGAGTGCAAGAGCTGATGGGTGGCCTTGCCGCTGAAATGCTGTCGAGGGGCTGCCAAGAGGCCCTTTCTCAGTTCCTTGGGTGTGCTGATTGCCATCCCGCCTTGTGAAGGCATCCGTAGCCACCAGTGTCCTTTGAATCTGCTGTCACCTCTAATTTTGTTCCAAGAGAAAAATCAAGGCGGTTTCTCATCCAGGGGACTGTGGAGCAGAGCTGAGGCCCCGGAGCAGATGCTCCTCATTAACGCCGCTCAGGCAGATGCGGGACGGGAGCGGCGGGGTGAGCGGCTCGCCCGGCAGGCACTGGGGAGCGGCTGGGGGCTTGGTGGTCCCAGCTGGGCTCCAGGCC
>NW_010536443.1:0-19272 GCF_000687285.1 Phaethon lepturus | reverse complement strand
CACCTAGACAGGGTGGGTGGGGAAAGGGACACCCCGGCGCGCACCGCGCTGCCTCACCCGGTCAGGTACCCGCCATTCCCAGCGTGCACCGCGCTACCTCACGGGGTGGGCTGAGGCGGTTCCCGGCATGCACCGCGCCGTTGCTTCATGTAGCTGCACAGAGGCGCTGCCCTCAGGCCGTCTCCCCGCCTGGAAGCGTAGCGCTGTAGCGGCATGTACCGCCCGCCTCCCCTCTCCCCTCTTCCTCCCCCTCCCCGAACGATCGTCCCGCACACAGGCAGCAGTCGCTGCAGCAGACAGGACTGCAGCGATTCACTGAGCGGAGAAAACAAAGGTTATGGCTGACCGTTACATCTCTCTAGAAAACCAACCCAGTCCTTTCAGCCTCTGTCTCCGCCTGCTGCACGTTAATAGTTGTGGTTGATTTGTTTTAGAAACAAAATGGTGGTGCTACACAGAGTCCTTACATTGGATGTGCAGTAGCTCTGTAACATGGATACCTGCCTTTCCGCAGATACTCATAGATGTTCTGGAGCACAAATGGTATATCAAGCAGAAAAGCACCACTTGGTACCACGTAGTGAAGAGGAACAGCATTTAGAACAATTATTTTGACAGTGGGAGAAGGAAAAGCCCAGTGAGGCAAAAGTTTTTCTTTCAAAGCGCAGCGAGGATTCGTTAATGAAACTAATCAATAGGAAGTAGCATCCGGAAGGACTTTTATCCACAGCCAGTGAGAGGTGTTTCAGGTCCAAAATTGCTCTCCTTGGGGACAAACCAGCACAAGGGAATAAGAAATGCTATCAAATCATAACCCTCCAGTTGCTGTGTGTTTTCCAAGACAGTGGAAACTTTGCTGTTTGCTCCCTTGTGGCACTGACTGACTCCTTGCCCTGTATACCACCCCTGTAAGAGCCCTGTCCTGAGCAACTACTCGGACCTCTTCCCTGCACTAACCTCTCTTAATTGCAGAGCCCATCTTAAGGGCTGTACTAGCCTTGGTGAGAAGCAGACTTATATTTTCAGTGACCTTATATTTAAACTTTCCTAATGTAGCACTACCCCAGCTCTGTGACTGGTAGTAATAATGCCAGAGCTTGATTAGATGAGGGATCAGTATTTTTGTCGTGGTATGTCTGAGGGATACTATGCAATTTGAAAAACTGTAGTGGCTTCCACCTCACCATCTCTTGGCAGTCAATAACACTGCCAAGACAAGACCTTTGATTCCAGACGTGTAAAGCAGAGCACTTCTTGGGTGGCACCGGGCAGCTTAGTGTCCAAGTTTGGCAGGAGCTGGGGCACTCAGCATCTTTCCTCAGATTTTCAGTTTAGAGAGGGTCAGCCCCATGAAGTGAGTTGTTAAGATGTGTGACTCAGTAACGGAGGACAACCTCAAATCACAAAAGCGATTTAACAGCACTGAGTCAGCCTTAAAGCCCATTCATCAACAGTAGTGTTTCAAAGTGCTTCTTTTCCCTTTGCTTCTTAAATAAAACAGGGAAATTAAATGCAGAAGTGACTGCTGATTTCTTGACTTGAATACTGCATAAATGTTAGATTTGCCTTTAACTTAAACATCCTATTTAAAATGAAAGCTGGTGTAGTTACGTTTCCTGTCTCTCCATATTCAGAATTTTTTTAATCATTGGCTGTTCCTTTTAGGTTCCAGTATTTCCTCCAGTCCTTATAAACTCCATAGGAAAGTAATCTCAAACTCAGAAAAAAAGGGATTTAATTCTCAGTCAAAGAGATTTCAGTATAACCAAGTGAGTAACAAAAATGTTTGAAGCTCATGTCTTTGTTTTCTTTGTTTTGAATTTTTTTGCAACTCATAATGATCCTGTTTTGTAACAAGAAAAGCAACTAAGTTTAGATCAAAGTTGTTAAATTAACTTTGTAATCACAACTGATAACAGGATGAGAATAATGGTAAAGCAATATTATTGGTTTAAACCTTGAAACTACTCCACATACAGCACCCTCATCTGTACCATCTCCCCATCTCTCAGCCACCCAGCTTTGGCCCTGGTCCCACTTCCCAATGTTCTTGAGCTCCCCAGGACACATACATATATATTGCTCCTGAAATTCAGGAGCCAATTCAAAGACATCAGTGGAGTTAATGCTTGTGTAGTGATAGCACAAGATGACCTCTCCTATGTTTTGCTATTCTTCACCCTGATCTTTCCCTGATTTGTAGGAATATTGATACTTCTGTTATCTGTCCAGCAGAGGGAAGCAGAAAGATAGTTTAAAACCATGCTCTTTTCCCAGCCTGCACTCTTCTGGGTTTCTTTTCAAGTCCAGCCAACACCTACGGGTGCCAAGAGCCTCCTGGGTTTTCTGGATCCAGCTTTCAAGCTACTTCCTCTGCTGGTGGAAGGAGGATGCGCGTGGCCCCTGCTGACAGTCTCCTGCTGTCTGGTGACTACGTGGTAACCCCAGAACTCTGAAAATTAAGTATATTATAAGAATTTCTGAAACTTTGTGTACCATGTATGTAAAGTAGGTAAATCAAGGAAGTATTTGGCATCTTCCTGCTTTCTTCTTCTGCCTTTGGCATCTTCTCTTTCTTCTCCTTCCTTTGATCTCTTCCTCCTTGCTTGTCTCTCCCATCTCACAGATATCAGGAGTGTATTATCTCAGGATTGAATAACAGCAATCAAGGACGTAAAGGACAAAAGATGAGGGAAAATGATCAAGGTAGAGAAGTTGCTTAAATACCTTCTGTAGGCGCCATCAGTCTGTCTGGTCAGCTTCCAGGAGTTCCAGATGACCTGATGCTAAGTTCTGACTAAAAGAGAAGAGGCAGAGTCTTAAGGTAGCTTCACAAAGCACTCCCTTCCCTTTGAGAATTTCCTGCTTGAAGGGCAGAGCAGGCAGGAAGCCAAACCACAAGCTACACAAGGGCTTGGCTGATTCTTTCTTAAGCTTAATCCCTAGAGAAAAATTATTGCACCAGGTAGGGGAGGGGAAGCATTAGATCCATTAACACTAGACCGTTTGGGGGCTGCTGACTTACTTTCCTCCATCAAAAGTACTTGACTCTGTCCTCTTCAGCACAAGCCATTTTGGAGCGCATTCCTTTAGCAGGGTAGTCAGGGATAAATGCCAGTACATGAAGTTTACCCACTTGTAATTTAGGCAACATAAAGAGCTTATTTGCTTCTTACTACCTGACCTAGAATACCTAACAGGTGAATTGACCCACTTTTGTAACTCTGCCAGTTTGCCACTGTCTTCACACATCCCTATGGGTTCCAGAATACTGGAGTTTGCAAGGTATTTCTGATGGACTTCCCTTGCAGCTCAGTGCCCCCTTATATTACCAGAATACAAGTCAAAGCATTCAAGGGGCACAGAGGTGTGCAGTCACTTTAGCAAGAGGTAAATTTCCAAGGGCGTGTAGATGTCTAATCTCCAATTACTTTCAACAGCACTGAGGTGATGATGGGCATGCCAAACCCAGAGCTGGATGCATTGGATGGGAGAAGGACTCTGTAGCCGTTCCCTTGACACGTGCTATCCTGGAAGGCACTAATCAAGAATGTGCTGCTGGAATAGTAACTCCTCTTTATGGGGCAGGGCTGAGCATGGAAATCCATCCAAGCCTCAGCAGGCTGGTCAGCAGGAGCAGCCAAGCCTGGGCAACACCAGGGAATGGAGCTTGCAGATGCAGTTTTTTATCAGCTGCTTTGGAAACCTGCTGCAATTTTAATAGCCAGTTCTAGCAAATTGGCCCAATCTTGCTTTCCTCAGCACAACCCTCCTGTCCACGGAGCACAGGGTGGAGAACCTCAAGCACGTGGCAGGGCTTCCACATGGCAGGGCCACATGGAGATGCAAGCTGAAGACCAGGGCAGCACAGTGTCTGTTCTGCTTCCAGTGCTGGGGGTTGATAAAAAAAAAAATAGCTATCTCAGGATCCCTGCCTGCTCCATGTGTACAAGCCCTCAGACCACACCTTCAGAAATCTACTCCTGTAAGTTTGGCATCCTTGGAGTGTCACACAGGGGCTAAACTGAAACATAGCATAAGTCAGAGCAGCTCTGCTGAAATTTCCAGAGTTGCATCACATACCTCAGCTTTTGATTTGTCCTGGAGCATTTTCCTACAAAGAAAAATATGTGAAAAAGATTATTTGTGACCATCTGCTTTGTAACTCAGGTGGCATTTTTATGAGGAAGGCCAAATCCGCAAGGATTACGTGTGCAAACAACAAGGACTGGAGACCTGGGATCTGATTCCTTGCAGTGCTCTTCTAGTTTTAATGGCAGTTGCACATATTTGGGTGTTATTATTTTTAGCACCGTAGTAGCACTATTACACTTGTCCATGCATGTAGCAAGAAACAGCTCAGCTGCAGTAGAAAAACAGACTGGTGAAGTGTTTTGCCCATGATCTCACTATAAGTCAACAGCATCTTCTCCAGCAGACAACACGGCCTGCCCACTCCCATCTATTCTTCCCTTAAGTCTACTCTTCTGCAAGACCAAGCAGAGCAAGAGCCTCCATTCTTCTCCCTGCCATTTCTGGTTGTTTCTTAAGGGGGAGCAAGTCATTCCAGGGTTGCTGCTGCTGTATGGCCATCAGCACAGATCCTGTCTGGATGGTGTTTTTTAACCAATTATATACTCGTCCTATGCAGGCTTCTATTTCCACACTTTTAACCTTGCATCTTTCCTGCTCCTTCTTGATCTTGCAAAATTTCTACACCATCGAATCCCTTCATTCAGCCTCATGTCTTTGCGTGAGTGGAGTAATGCCCAAACTACTTTCTTTTCTACTCCCAACTCCATATTGCCTTGTTCTTCAGTCCCACGCATCTTACTCTCTTTCTCTCACTATTATGCCCATGCTATTTTAGGGGGAGCATCTGATCATTGTCAGAATCCAACACTGAAGTCATCAGAACAGGAACTAAGTCACTTCCAGACACTTCCAAACTGGCAGACAAGATAATTAATGAAGTTCACATAATGGTAGAAATCTCTCAAAGAGCAGGAACTTTAGCTCCTTTTGTCCTGCATACTGGAATCATTTCACATTTACGTTAGTACAAAGCTATTTCTTTCACCTCCTATGGTCCCAGATCTCCCAAATCCCACTTTTTTTTTCTGGGATTGGCAGAAGTAGGCCATGCTACCAAAGGCATTCAACACTTCATGGGACCACACCTGAAAGGCTAGAGGTATCATGTACGACACAGGCAGGTTTTGATTTATTTGGCTCTATAAATAGAATCCTGCCCAGTCCTCTTTTTGAAAAGCCCAGAAAGAGAACAGTCAGGAAAGGTGTGGTGACTGCAAATAATGCATTCTGCCCACATGCTGAATTAATGAGGCCCAACTCAGATGTTACAGGCGAGAATTTAGATTTGCTGTGGCTCCCAGTCTATACAAATTGCCATGTAGACAGTAGAGAAATTTGATCTTTCTCATACTCAGAAATATTCAGTTTACCATGGAACACGAGACTTGCATTAAAAGATTATAATTTTGAAACAATAAAGACATCTACCTTAATGCACAATTACCACTAAAGCATAAAATTCAAGGGTGCAAGTGATGACTTGGAAAATGATACAGGAAATACAATAATACCATCATTTATGCCACTGGTACACCTTCAGATGGAATGTTATGTTTAGTTCTGGCCACCCTAACTCTAAAAAAAGGCTATGGCAGAAATAGACTCTATTTAGAAAGATGTGATCATTAGAGTCCCAGTAAAGACTGAAAACACTGAAGAAGTTTAGAAAGAAGGCAAATAAGATGGCTTGAAATGTATGTGAGATAATTAAAAATGAAGACAGTGAGCTTCTTCCATATCATATAAACCAGAAGGATATCAGCATAAACTTAAAACCCCAAAAATTTAAACTTGAAAGAAGGAAGTAATTGTACAAACAATGTTCATTCTCCATTTGTAAACTGGGATGGTAATTTACCACAAAAGCTGTTTGTAGCAACAGATAAAAAAAAAATTGTTCATTTGTGGAACTCACAGCCATAAGGGCCAGTAAAACCAATTGTAAGCAAGGTTTAAAAGTTGTTTAGGTACATATGGACTGTATGGACCATTGTACTGTTCCAGCACCATTGTTCTCAGAGTTACTCCTAAGAGAATTGGTATGTTTTGGTTTATGCTCAGAAAGATGAAGAGCAGGGATGTATCAGGGAAAGGTGCTGTCCTGTTAGGGTTGGTGTGAGTCTGTGCCAGTGTCTCGCTGCATTTTCTCTGCGAGAGACGTAACTAATACAGCTTGGTCAACATATGTGGTAGTTCTCTTGCTAGAATGAAAACTCAGACCCAGCATTCTATAGTGTCACTCATCTGTCTACAGAGATCAACAGCACCTCATTGTCAAAGAAAGGAACTGGTTACTTTCCTTCACTGGTAAGAGGAAGCATTTTATTTCAGATTGATTTCCAAAGCTGTGGAAGTCACCTGGTGCCTTTGTATTGACTTCAGTGGACTGTGGATCTGGCCTTTAACTGACTCTGTTGAGTATGTCTGAAATACCTATTTAGTGTTCTATTTGGGATGTTTCTAAAATCCAGCCAAGAAGGAAAATAATTTCTTGTTATCAGCCAGTTGTAATTAAGATGGAAGTCCAACAGCTATTCTAAGCTGCTCTTTCATATGCTCTTACCTTTTAATTTCTACTAAGGCTGAAATTCCCTTTGCTCAGTCTCACCCAGAGGTGGCCCTTTTTAATTTTGCATGAACCTTTTCAAGCAAGATTGGCAGAGCTGTTGTTAAGTTACCAAAGTGTAAAGAAGGATCCATACACATACACTTTGTGGACTCTTTTAGAATACTGTACTAAGCTATCTGAAACTCATAGCTAAAGTGGATAATTTCAGGATCTGTGCTCTCTAACACAAGACTTAAAGGTTGTCTGTAAGGTTTCTTTTGCAAGCTGATGAGCATCTCCACCCCAAAGAGAAAAAAATCAATGAAACTTAGCACCTGAAAAAGTCACTCTTGCCCCTATTTCATCTCATAGAACTTGCAGCCGTCAATTCTGTATAGCCAAGTTTCTACTGTTTTTAAAATTCAAAAGGTGATTCGTCCTTTACAATTACATTTGGTAAATTCCAGGCCACAGTTACTTCACAGTTGCTTTCCAACTCAGCTACTGACAGTTTCCTTGCTCCCTCTCTTTCCAGATTCCATGCACTCTATGCAAGAAAATCTCCAGCTATCCAGCTGCAAATGCCTACAAGACCTTGTCATGTTTTCAGTCCAAGCAACACTTTAGCAAGGGAAACTCTAGCATGTTTCAACAACCCATTGCTAGGAAGATTGAGAAAATCCCCACTCCAGCACCCAATCAATACTATGTAAGGAGATTTGGATGGGAGGACAAGGTGGTGGGGCACGGCTAATCTGTAATGTTTGTGAAGTGACATTTGATGTTCCAGAAAACGCTAGAACTATCTGTAACCTACCTAGTTTGGGTACAGCTCTCAGGGTAGCAGCAACAGCCCAGAGCTTTGCACCAGCTATTTATCCCGTGCCTGACGATGTTGAGGTCTGTGCCACTGTGGGTAATTTGGCACCAGTACCTAAAGGAATGAGCACAAAGCTAGGTCAGGTATTTCCGCATGATCTGCTGTCTCACCTCTGACTGTGCTGCAGATGTACCCCGGGCTGTTGTCAACCTTGAGCACACATCAGGCAGTAACTCTTCAAAACCAAGAGAGGAAGAACACATCCCTGACCGTGGGACAGCAGCAGCCCCTGTCCTTGCCACGTCACTGGCTTTGATATTGAAAGACCCCATAGCATCCCGTGAGTTTTCATCCCATAAACCTGGCCTGTGTTAATGGGTTATAGGGAACTTTTGCCAAGAAGCTCAAGGCAGGTGAATGTTACATCTGTAACAGGGTTTTGAGGTTCAACCTCAGAGCTGGGAATCAGGTCTGCGTACGTACAACTGATGTAAATGACTCTGCCCTTGCACTTGCTGTGGAGCTGCGCCAGTTTGTATCAGCTGAGGCCCTAGCCTTCAGGTTCCATTCCTGAATCTCCTGCTGATTCACCCTTGTGTAAGTCACTTAACTGTTCTGTGCCTGATGCTCCCCACCCATGCCACGGTGACCAGCCTTCACTGGGGTGTTGTCAGCTTCAGTCCACAGGAATTCAGAATGTTTTGAGATACGGAAGACCTTAACAAAACACAAAGTGTTATTAACAATTATCAGATAGTTTGTAATAATATACGCACTACTAATGAACTTTCCTGTCCCTTCAATGGTGTCTTGCTATAGCTATGATTACTTTTGGATTGTTTTGTTATTCTTTAGAGAGAGTTTTTGTCTTTTTCTGCTCAGCATGCCTGCATTGCAGCCATTTCCTAGTGAGCTGTCCCCTTTTAAACTGCACTTTAATGCAACATACATCCACTGTGCGGTGAGCCAGAGCACGTTGACTCTTTATAATATTTGATGACTTTGCGTAGCTGTTTAAGACCGAATGAAGACACCATGATTTAATAAGCTTAATAAGTTGCCACTCATCAGCTGAGACATCTTAACTGGCTGCATGCATGTTCTTGAAGTAATTCATGCTTTTATAAAGTAATTTGATACAGTTTAAACATCAGCAAAGGTGTTTTAAACAAACATGTCTTACCTCACAATTTGGGTGTGCAAAGAGCACACATACAGAGTTACCAAGACTCAGCTGACATGGGGTAATCGTATTCGCTCACACGACCTATACGCTAAGACAGTGAACTTTCTTATAATGACTCACTCCGATGGAGTATCTGCCCCAGCATGTTCTAAGTTGATTAAACTAGTTTGCAGGCCATAATTATTTTCTATATCATACTATAATGGATTCGCATCATATTATTTTTAACATTGTAAGAATTTGCTTCTGGGAACGGCCTTCTTGAATTAATCACTGACTCATGATTTACTGTAGGAGATAATATCTAACCTACACGAAGCAGAACAGGAAACTATCTATTTAAAAGATGGCAGTGTCTGATAATTTATGACTATAGACAAAGAGACATCTGAGAAGAAAAAGAAGGCCAGATCCTGCAGTCTTTACATGGTCACTGCTCTCACTCCGGCAAAAAGGAACTTTTGTCTAGTAACTGGAGGATCTGCTTTTGAGGCAGTGACAGCTGAAAGTTGATGAATGTTGGGAGAAAAAAAATGGGTGAGAAACAAGATGATAGTGTCCCAAGCTGTCCTCAAAGCTCTGGAATCAAACCCTATATGAAAATAAAGCCAGTTAGACATCATGATTATTGTAGGCATTTCACTAGCTGATATAAGAAACATGAAAAAAAACAGGGAAAAAGCATCAGGTTTGGGGTTTTTTTTTAAATCTTTTATGCAGGTTTCTTGCTACCTCCTCACTCTTGTGCATGAACTGGACTATTCCACTTACATTGGTGAATTAGCCTTGACTGTTTGATTCTAACTATAGCCCTATAGCCTGGTTAGAAACAGTCAATTTCAGCGGCCAGCAATAAAAACCTTTGAATCGTGGAGCATGTTCCAGGAGGTTAGGCTTCATCCTGGGAATCTGAAGAATCTTTCCCTTTGTGATTCTGGGGAGCTCACAGAACCTTTGGCACCACAGCTGGTTTGACTCTGTAAGGAGAGCAGTTCTCACTTTCGAGTGTGATGCTCTCAGGAGCTGTGGGTGAAATGTGTTTCTATGTATATTTTGTAGAAGAGCTGCAGCGTGCACCAGGGCAGTGACTGCAGCAGGTAGCTGAGCGCTCCAGAAGAGCAGCACGACCTGCTCCCCCAGGGACTTTTGGCACCTCTGTCCAAGTTAATTAGCTCAGGGACCGCTAGCAGCATGACAACAGCGCTGCATGCTGAGCTTGGTGCAAGCTGTAGGAGGGCATAAACACTCCATCAGTTAACTGCAGGCTGAAATGAACTGAAATACAGATTCTTCAAGTCATCCGTAGCTCAAAGTCATCAGCCCACCCTGCAGTCCCAGCAGCGACAGCCACAGAGACGTCTCCTTTTCTCTGTAGCGCTTTCCAGGGGGCTGCCATGCAGATGCCCCTTTGGTGTCTTGGCAGCACCACCTCAAATTCTGTGCTTAGTTGGTGACTTGAACAAAAGTGGACACTTAGAGCTGAGGTTGGAGAAGTCTGGAGACAGCAGTTAAATACACAAAGCCACATTTTCTGCAAGAGTTTCAAGTCCTCAGTCTGTGTGTAAAAGCAATCTTTACATGCTGGGCAGTGAGAAACAGACCTACCTACAATTGGTAAGCACTCCCAGATTTTGGCCCCAATACTGCCTACAGCTGTATCATTAGAATCACTCACAATGGAGACAACTGGATTTTAAATGTGGGTTTTCCTTTGTTGGTAATTACCCACAGGTAAAGTCAATTCAAAGGCATTCACAAGCCCTTTGTCTTTGTCTGAAACAGAGCTTTATGGATTTCTGCAAGCAAAGCAACAACATTTCTGGCCAGACAGTGTTTACGTCCAAAACCACAAGAGGATTAAATTTGGAAAAACTTGGAAAATGGCCTTCTCCATGTACGTGAACCTTGAGCTGGGAGGAAGGATGTTGCTGGTTATTTTGGTTCTGATCTTCCAGGGTGCAGAGCACCATTGCACACAAATTCAGGTCACTTGGAGCTTCTTTTAAGGCATGTTAGATTTAAGCAGGTGTCAGGACATGAGTGAGTCTCCCTTCCAAGAACTGTGGGTAGATGCCTTTGAATCTCTGCTGAGACAACCATCCAGAAACCATCCTGACAGTTTTGAGTAGCCGTAAGGAATCACTAGAACACCCCACAACTCAGTGTAAACGCCAGAGGCTTCAGGAGAAGCCACACTGGTGCATAATGTACCAAGCTCCACAGTACTCTAGCTGCAAAAGAAGTCTACTCCTGGCCCGTTGCCTGCTGAGGTTTGAGACCTGGAGCGTAAGGGCACGTAACTTTCAGCTTATCTTACAAGTTATACCACATGTGAGTTCTCCTCCTGTTTGTTGGATTCTTTTAAATTGCTAATATCTCCATTTGTTCCTATGCTCAGGACAAAGTTTAGTGTTGCCTTATCAGTGTCCCTCGAAATAAGCTCTGCCCAGGACAGCACTTTTAAAATCCAGAAGTGATTTCCCCACAGTCCTGTTATACCGGTTCTTTTTCCTTCTATTACATTCACTGACTGATGCACTCTCTTTCCTCAGTGCCACTCTTGCGGCCTTGTTTGGTATTTACATCCCTTTCCTGTTTGCTCTGTAGGTCACAACATCAACAATTCCCTCATCAAGGTGTCTCCCAAGGATATAACATCTTGCTTCAAGTTAAAGACCTAACGAGGTCTAACAAGGATGGACAGATTTACTCCAGAGCCTGCAACCTATCAGCCACATAAACCTACCAGGGAAGCAAAGAAAGCTCCTTTCAGGTAAGTCCAGCCTGGAAGACCTGCCAGTTTCATGGGACATATGAAAATGTGTCAGACAGCAGAGAGATCCTGCAGTGTCCCACTACCCACCTGGTCCTACGTGGCCAGTTACTGTCACAGATTTACAGGAATTGGCTCAGAGGTGGAAGTGTTACAGTAGTGCGCTGCCTTGAAGGGGCGTGTGTGTTGATAACACCCTGCAGCAGTGTATCAGAGGTTCCTTTATCAGATGATCTCACAGACATTTACAAACAATAATTAAATACTGCACCACCCTTATGATGTAGGGGTAATTTCTTACCCCCTCTGTACAGAGCAAGAAGCCAGAGCACACATGACCTGGAAAAAGATCCTTCACGTCGCAGGCAGAAGCTTTAAGCACTAGGCTGTGGTTTTTTTTGTATTGCCAGTGCCTAATTCTCAGCCTGAAAGGAGCACAGTGGACGTAAAGAGTCAAATCTGGGAACCACTGGGCAGGAACAGTGAGGGATGCTCGTGGCTGCACAGCAGCTCAAGGAATCTGATGGGTAAAACGTGGACATTTCCTCAGCCCTTCCTAAGACTGGGTCTTAGTGATGGAAAGAGGCTTGTAAAACTTCCAAGTACTTCCTTCAAACCAGAACTGCCATTCCCGCATATTCCATCCTACCACTTGTTTCAAAGAAATTAAAAAGCGTGAAAGGAAACTCCCTTCTCCCAAGCCCTCCCCTCCGGTATCCTTGTGAGAAGACAAATAAATCTGCCTATCAGCAAACTGTTCAAGTAAATTTATTGTCACCATGCAGTGACGTTGCCTGGCCTAAGATTAAGATCAACAATAAATTCCTGACCATGGAAAAGAATGAGAACATGAGAAAACCCATGGCTCTCCTTACCCAACAGGTGTATCTTTACTACATCTCTCAGCAGTTGTATCTTACAACAGGGGTTTTGTAAAAAGAGTGGGAAGCTGCAGGCTGGGAGGGAAGCAATGCCAAGTGGCATTTGATAAGGACAGAGGGATAGAGGAAAGGGCAAATTAAATATGAGGAGAGAAGATCGCCGGTCTGTATTACCAGAAAACACAAAAACACTCCACGCCCAGATGCTGGGGCTAGAGCCTGCTCCCTCTCCCATTTCAGTCAGTGGGAGAGAATGGGAGGAACTCCCAGTTGGAGTTACTTGGCATTGCTGTCTTGGTTTCAGTGCTATCTTGCTCTGGAGCAGCCAGGTCTCTACAGAGGCTGGACCACCAGCAAGTCTTTGTATTTTACAATAAACAAAGCAGGCTACTATGGCATTGCAATTGGACCCTTTTTTCCCCAGATCATTTCCAAAAGATTTTGGCTTAGGAGGATAAAGCATCCACCTCCCCAGGGCACTTAAAAACCACAGCCTTTAGTTCTAGACATAAAACCCCATCAGTGTGGGACAAGTTCCTCAAATCTCTTTTTCTCCTGACAGGCAAAAATTCTGCTTGAATCTCCCTGCTCCAGCCATCCCACCTTGTAAAGGTTCTCCTTTGCCTGGGCCTGGGCAGCACAACCTTGTGGATTACAAAGGCTCTCCGAAGCAGGACTGCTCAAGTGCTGTGTTTGTCTCAAACACAGGGCAATGGACAGGGAGCGGATCACACGAAGGGTTCCCTGGGCCAGGTAAAAATAAGAATTGTTCTGAAGTACTTCTCACTGCTAGAGATAGCAAAACACAACGGCACTATTGCCCACTCAACAGGAAAAAAAATTAAGCACAGAAATTAGGAGAGCTCACCTGCAAAGGCATGTGGACACCTGAAGACACACATCATTTCTAAAAGACACTTAAGTCAGTAGCACATGGCATGTAGGACCTTTTGTGAACAGGGGACAGTAGGTTTATGATGAGCACCAAGTGTCTAAATTCTTATATGATCAGAGTATAGCGTCTCCCGAGACCTTCAGATGGTCTAATATCATTGCAAATCTGGGCTGAATGGTCTCCAAAGGGCCACACAGCAGCAACGTGTCAGAAGCAGCACTAGAGTCCTGACCACCAGCTCTTTATCCAACTTGTTCATCCATATTTTACAATATTATTTTTAAAGGCAAGATTGATAAAAGCATGTTTGCAATGTAAAGGCCATTAAGGTATTACTGACTGTCAGTGCGTTTGACAAACAGGTTCTGTGAGTTCTGGTGCGTGTGTAAAACTATCACATAATTTTGTCTGTTGGTACAAGAGATGCCACCTGAAATATTTTTCTATTTGACTGGGGGAGAGGAGCACTTGCAGGGAGAGAGGTGGGGAAAAAAAAGCACACCTTCTTAGAGTAGAGAGAGCCTCTGTGCCCCAGCTGGACAGGAGCATTACAGAGCACCTCAGCAGAACCTTCCTGGTTTTATACCCCTCTACTGTCCTGTCCTCCATAGGCTTCACCAGAGCTTTCCTGATGTAAAGCTGAGTAAAATGGGAGAAGAAACACATCCTGCAGTTTGTAATCAGGAAATGCCTAGTAAAGTGGGAGGAGGGACCCACCCTCAGTGAGGAATGGGTTAAACACCTCGCTGACTGACCGACCTGCCACCCGTCCCTCCAGCCAGGACCAGTGGTCACAGCTGGAGCTGTTCCTCAACAGCCAAGGGACAGCTCACGCAAGGAACTGTGATGAATTTTGACCCTCTGACATTGGCATTGGTAAGAGAGAGGCAGATGCAGGGACAAATCCTGCTGCAGTCTCCTTGTGTTGAGCAGTTCTTTCCTGTGTGGATGCAGAGCTTGTCGCGGGGTGGAGGTAGAGCTGGGCTCAGCCTGGGCGGATCGTGTCCCTCGGTGCCCGTTGGCTAATTGTTGCCAAGCGCAAGTAACATTATTTTTGTGCTTAGTCAGACTCATATTTCTTGCCCTGTTTATTTCTTCTAAGATTCTTAAGTCCTTCTGGGATGTTACTGAAGGGCTCGAAAAGCAGACAATAACAATTTTGCTATTATTTCTAGCATTTGAACTTACCCAGCCGCAGACTTTGTACCAGCCACAGACAGCAAGAGAACACGCTGGTGCCACTGGTCTCTTGCCGCTCCTTGCGGCAGCACAAATGGGCTCATGGGCTTTTCTGGAGCCACGTCCAGCTCATATCCCAGGCTTGCAGCCTACTGCGCCAACATGCCAACTCCCCGAGAGCTGTTCTGCTGACTAAGCTAGGACAAGATCCTCAGCCAACGTAAATCAGTCTGGTTTAGTTAAAGGAACGGAGCTGGGCCAGTTTATTCATGCTGAAGATCTGGCCCACAATTGTTAAGGATGGTTACCAAAATTAATTAAAGAGGAAAGGAATGGGCTAGAAATACCTTCTGCAGATGGTAGAGAAATGCCATCTTTCATTTTCCGCAGTCTTTTATGTCAATTTGATTAGAAACCCATCCAATACCATGTCAGTGCTTGAAAAGGACAAGGGGACACCATCACCACAGACAGCCATCCACACAGTCTTCACTCTGTTGCTAGAAAAAGCCCCACATCTCCTTTCCACTCTAGCCTGAAAAGAGGGGAAGAAAATTCCACTGGATCAAAACTCAGAGTCATGAGATTAGAGACGACTTGAGCCCTTTGCCCACAAGAACGCGCAACACGTACAGAACTATTCTGTGCTATACCACAATGAGCAGAACTACAGGGGAGGAAATACTTCACAATTAAATCAGTCAGTGGCTGATACAAAGCAGCAGCTTTATTAAAGGCTGGTTACTCAGCAGTTGTTGATGCCTGGGCTGCTTGGAGCCAGCACCTCGGTGTTTCCAGGGACTCTGGGTAATCCCTTGCACAGGAATCACAGTCAAATGTACGATCAAGACAACCTTCGACATACTAGAGCTAGCCCAAAGTCTGTGCACACCAGTCATTAGCACTAGACTCTAATTCTATGGCCAAGGGCACTTTCCAGCTGAAGATACCAGGATATTCACACTGGCTGACTAGGGTTTTAGTACCGGCCTCATCAATCAGAAATGTAGTTACACAAATCCAAGGAACTACCTGAGGAAATAGGTGAGAAAGCAGAGCAGAGGGGACCCTCACCAACTTCATTAACACTTTCCACACTGCAAAACAGGTGCAGGCAGAGTTTAATTCTCTGCTGTCTTTGATCCCCTCCGATAGCCAACACAGCACCAGGGCATCTCCAAACACAATGTGTGGGTGTCCTAACAAAACAGGGTGCTGTTTTTCCCTTTATAGCGATGAAGAACCACACCACATGCTGAGATCCTCAGCTGCTTGGTTGATGATGCAAGGAATGAATAAGCATGAATAAAGACATAGAAACTGGGTGTTATTCGTAGAAGTGAAGAGCAGAGCCCTCCACCCAGCACTGGGGATACCAGAGCTCTTGCACAACTCAGCTCACACGCTGCTAGGTTTCTCTTTTTTACGCATCGCTGTCATTGCAGGTGCTTCTTCACCCAGAGCACTCGGGAAATGTTCCTTCATCTACAGCTATAGTAGGAAGTGGCTCCCAGCGCTGCCAAGCAGCAGATCCCGGACACCAGAGCAGGGTTCCTCAAACAGGACTTCCTTCAAACTCCGCAGAGCACACGCTAACTCTCCGTAAGCAGCCCTGTCCTCGGCTGGACGCGGCTGGCTGATCATTCAGCAGCTCATTAGTGGTACTTGGTACTGTATATTGGAAGGTGATCGTTACTAAAGTTGCTTGAAAACTTCCAGTTTTGTAGATGTTGAATAATTACTACAATTAATGGGAATTGCAAAAAAGCCTTCCCTTGGTGCTTTCATCTGACAAACCAAAGAGAAAAGAGGCGCTGGTGAAGCAGCATGCCCATAGGAGATGTTAGTCTGGTGGAGAGTCGTTCTGATCATGGTAGCGGTACGCGAGAAGGGCAGCACGGGCAAATCCTGTGCCTCTGCCGCTTGCTCACTCAGAGGATGGACGCTGGGTTTTGCCACGCAGCATCAGGCCTTGGCGCAGCTGAAGCACGATCCCCGTGCAGAACGCGGGTCACACCTCTGCGGCGCGGCTGTGCGTGTGCCCAGATGCCCTCCGGGTAGGTTTTACAAGACGGTTGACTTGAGCGTTTCTGACTCAAGTCAGCACAAACCAGCTGCCGACTGTCCAGAGCAGACACCGCTCCAGAGGAAGCTGCTCTCATTTGTCAGCGCGAGCCCTTTGCAAAACACAAGCAGGTTCATACTTTCACACGACCTTTGTTCGCTCAGAGGTGAATCGCCTTCATCACTCGTACCTTAATCTTCAAAAGGAACTGGTGGGCTCCGGGCAAAGAGTCAAGAATGCTTTTGCATATTTGGGAGCTCTGCTTTACGCAACCTCTACAGCAACTCGCCTTTGCTGGAAGGGATGAACGATACTGAGCCAGTCAGCAAAACACCCACCCTCGGCAGGGGTGGCAGGCGGCGGTGACAGGGCCTGCTCTTACATTGGCGTGAATCAACCGGCATTTCCCTGCATGCAGTGAAGTTATGATTTGAATTTACAATTTAAAACCTGACAAAGTCAGGATTACCCAGAACCTGCACAGAAGAAGTATCTGGTTCTCTGCCTCCATCCTGTGAACAGAAAGCAGAGGGGAAGTCATCTGCGCAGTGCAGACACACGTAGGTCCGGCCAGGGCAGTTCTCATCCTGTGAAACTTAGGACGGGTTCGTAGCCAGTGTGAAATGGAGCACTGTAAAACCCAGCCAGATTCATCACTGTTCTGCTGGGAACCTAAAGTTACAATGCGAGATGATTTTTGCTGCCATAAATTAGGAGTAATGCTACTGGAATCAGTGGAGTTAGACAGTGTAAGTGAGGAGAGACTCAGACGGGTAGTGCTGTGTTCACACTGGTAGGAAGTTAGCCCCAAAATCAGACTTTTAGAGCAACTGAGGGGTGAGTGGTCACCAAGAGCCCATAATACTGTGCACAAAAACCCCACAGCTACCTGCAGCCCTCCCAGATCTGTACTGCACCACAGAGCAAGCTGCCTCCACTACCTAGAGCGAGCCATCAGGGTATGCCCAGCTCCGTCCATCTGCTGTTTGTGCTGATTCCCTGCGTTCAGGCCTCTCCGACGTTGCGGAGGACATGGTGCTGTCCCCAACCCACCTACCCCCTCGTCTCTAAAGGGGCTGGGTGCTTCCTTTCCCACAGGCGGCAGGAAACCTCTGTTCTTACCTTAGCAGCTAGCGCTTGTCCGCGTGGTCAGGCAGGATGGGTTCAGCCTCCCTGGGATGAGGCCTGTGGAGGCAGCACTGGCAGGGTGTCCTATGCCTGGAGTCCTGCTGCAGAGCTCTCCCCAAAAAGAGCAGAGCCCCCCACGCCCACCTGACGCATCAAGGCGATGAGGGGATCGTTAGGTTTCAGAGCCATCGACACTAAGCATTGGGGGATTCTTGGTGTGCTCGATTTTAACTGGAGCTGAAATTCTGCTATAGCAAGATCGTAGGCATGGCCTTGCAGAACTGACACTGAATCAGAGATGAAGAAGGCATTTATGATATGAAGATGAAGGAGTGCAGAGTGCTGGGAGAGATCTTCAAAGGTTGATAAGCTTTCAAACTTATCTGAGCCTCATCTTAGAGGCCCTTCTCATCATGATAACCCCACTTAAGTAATCCAAAATTCACCAGCCTCATGCGTGTCAACGTTTCAAAACCCCCTTCCCAGTGGGAGTAGGGTTGCTCTATCTTTCTCCAGTCACAGGACTCAGAGGAGGAAGGAGGAGGAGAGAGGAGGAGGAAGACAGATCCTAGTTTTCACTGGTCAGATTAATGAGAAAGCAGGGCTCCCCTGGATAGTTTTTTACCTAAATGGGAATCAGCTGCAGGCAATTTTATCACAAGGGACAGGGGTGAAGGATTGGTTGTTGAGAGGTAGCAGGTGTGAGGAGTTTAAATAGCCGGTGCAGCATATGTGGAAGAAGGTACCCAACTGGTAACATCACCTCCATGGAAAAATAGAGGCTGAGCTGCTCCTCCTATGAGCAGAAGTAAACCAGGGCATTTCTTTTTGACTTGCCTAAAATTTCACCAAATCCGTGTAACATAATCCCTCCATCAAAGGGATGTGCCTAGAACTGCTTAGTAACCTCCACCCGCCTGCAGCGCCGTGACGGCACGTCTGCAGCAGCCGGCACAGAACTGGGAGGCAGCGCCCAGCGTGCGGGAGGGGAGCGTTTAGGAGGAGTCCAGCGCTGATCTGCGCACCCAGGTGGAAGCAGCAGCTGCGGACGTGAGCAGATCAGCAGCGCTTTCTGCGTCTCACCCCTTCCCAGGGAGACGGTTCAGACGGACAAAACTCCTTGTGCTGTTAAACAGCGTGCGGTGCAAAACCAACCTGGAGCCCTTTCGGTGCCTCTGAGGTCACCTCCCTGCCCTGGCTCCTGCCTGGCCCTTCCCAACTCCAACCTCCAGAGCTGGGTGAAGACACTTTACTTTCCGTCTTTGAACCTTTATTACTACAGAATATCCAAAACAACAAAACCAACAACACAGTTACAAAAGGAGTTCACGGAGAAATGTGAAGCAGCCTGTGTTTGAAATGCTCTGTGTCACCGTACTGAGTCAAATATAAAACAATGCATATTTATACATATATAAAATATAAACTGAACAATACATCAGAAATGTATAAACAAGGGCTATGGAGGCCTTCGTGGTATTTACACTCAGAGATATGGCAGGGTGGGGGGCATGGGAGCAGGCAGTGTCCGTTCAACAGGGAGTTTTAAATGCGTCTGTGAAAGTCTCTGTGGGCAGAGAGAGGCTCAGAGCTGGGCTCAGCCCTGCTGGAAATGGTTTGAAGGTTCTGCATGACTGGTGGTTTGGGAGAAAGCCAAAGCCCCGGGCTGGAGCAGTCACGGGCCAAGGCAAACAGCGAGCAG
>NW_010536442.1:745-971 GCF_000687285.1 Phaethon lepturus | reverse complement strand
AGCGGCGTTTTGGGGAAGCCCGCTGAGGCTGCCCTCCCACCTGGGTGATGTGCTGCACGGCGGCGCACACCGGGTCCCCTTCTGCCGGGTCGTCAACGACGAAGTGCTTCCCGAAGTCGCAGAACAGCTGCCTGGAGAGGACCGATGGGGCTTTGCCAGAGGAGCCGCCTTGCCAAGCTGCCCGAGCGCTGCCCGGTCCTGCCTGGGGCAGAGTAGCCCCACCAGC
>NW_010536442.1:0-580 GCF_000687285.1 Phaethon lepturus | reverse complement strand
CCCCCGCCAGTCCCTTGGTGTCGGCCACGATGAAGCAGATGCCCCGGGCATGGCAGAAGTCCCCGATGCGGAGCTGCTCCTCCAGCGGGGACTCGGTCAGCACCACCACCTGTGCCAGGGCCGTCAGCGGGCGCCCCTGTCCCCGGGGGCCCTGGGGCGCAGGGGCACAGGCTCACCTGGAAGGAGGCGAGGAAGGCCTCTGACAGCTCCTCAGTGTGGGCCACCACCGTCACGCGGGGGTTGAGCTCAGCCAGGACCCGCTGGGATGCCTCGGCACGGTTCTGGCCCACGTCGCTCTCTCCCAGGAGGAACTGCAGGATGGGCGCATGGCAGGCCCTGCGAGTTTGGGGTGCTGCCCACCACAGCAGGGTGCTCCACAGGGCCCTGCCCACCTTGGTGGGGGGCTCTCTGCTGAGGACCATACCTGTGACACGGGATGGCCTGTGGGCCTTACTCATGATGACGAGGGGCGTCCTGGGCCATACCCGTGACAGGGACCTCCCATTCCACACTCGTTACTAGGACCCCCAACCTGTACCTGTTACTGGGAGCCCCCCACCCCATACCCATACCTGCAACA
>NW_010536441.1:3199-3794 GCF_000687285.1 Phaethon lepturus | reverse complement strand
CGCTGCCGGGGCTGGCGCAGCCTGGCCGAGACCTCGCTGGTCTCTGCGACAGGTACCAAGGAGCTCGGGAAGGAGTCGGGCTAATCCTGACCCGGGGCAGCGGCAAAAAGGATGCAGCGAGCGTTAAACGCTAATCCGGGCTCCGCTCCCCAAAGCCCTGCCTGCCGCTCGCCACCATGGCCTTCTCCTCTGCGCTGGTGGGGGGGGAGAGGTCGTGGTCCTCCCGAAACACAGGGAGCGCGGGCGGGAGACGGGAGCCCCAGATTAGTTCAGCTTTTATTCTGAGCATTGTTTAAATCATAAAAATTACAGCAGAGTCGAATTCATTACAGTCAGGGAGCAACTGACAGAAATGAAAAGGGAAAAAAGATACTCAAATTGATGCTTTCTCACCGTTCAGTGAAATAACCAATTTGGAATAAATTAAGGGGCTCCCATCTCTACCAGCCTTTTGAATTCCCTCTAAGCCAACGCACATTTTTCATAGTGCAGCGTTCCCTCCATTAGCAGTGAAAACTAACGATTTCTGTTATTCAAGCACCTGAAGGCAGGTGCCTCCCTCACCCAGTCGGGGCTAGGCAGGCCCTTCCCACGC
>NW_010536441.1:1234-3160 GCF_000687285.1 Phaethon lepturus | reverse complement strand
GTGAGGAGACAGACGGGCTCAGATAGGATAAGTGACATGGCCAGGGCCACCCGGCAGGTTGGTGGCAGAGCCAGGCTCCGGGCTGGTGACAGTCCCCTCTCAGCGGTGCCATCCCAGACGTGCCGGAGCGATGCACGCAGACCATCGTGGTGAGGCCCAAACCACCGCACCTGAGGGTGTCACAGCTGTCCCCCCAGCAGTGAAACCACGTGGGCTTCAGCCAGCCCTTCCCGGCTTTGCTCAGTGGGGGGGGTGAAAGGGGAATCGCCCCACCTGCAGGGGGTCCCACCAGCGCAGACTTCAGGGGTGCAAGTCCTGGGGGGCCGAAGGGACTTTCAGACCCCAGTCCATTTACATATTCCCCCGCCTCTAAGTTTTATGAAGGTCAAAGCCTTGTGCCTCCCCCCGCCGGCTTTCTGCTCGCAGCGTTACGTCCCGGGAGCGCCGAGCGCAGCGCCCATCGTGCCTGCGCCGACAGCTGCAGAAGTGCGTAACTCCCCGCCACGGCTGCCCTGGGGCCGGGCTGCTCATGCCCAGGGTTTGGAAGATGACACACATCTGTCATTATTTTTTAATTAGATTTTTATTTCCTACCTCTAGTATTTCATTGTAATTTCCGCCACTCCTACCCAGGCCGTGCTAATATAATCACTTCGGAGAAGAGTGGGAACAGCCAGCCTACTCGTTCTAACATCCCTCTCAGAAAAGGGAAAAAAAAGCAATCTGCTAAATGCCCAGCCCCTGCAGTCATTACCAGCTTAAGGACATCAGGCGGGTGCTGGAATGGACCATCAAAGCGCGGGTGCCGGCAGCCCAGCAGCCTGCTGGGAGCGCCGGCGCTGCAGAAACTTCAAAAAAGTTCACGTTTGCTCAAAATACCTGTTAGCAACTCATTATTCCAGCAACGTGAGGCAGAATTAAAAATGGTCCGAAAAAATTTGTGAATTATACCCTTGGCTTGATGCTGGAAACGCAGTGATATTTTCTAGCCCACATCATACCGGAGGTCAAGATTAGATGACAGTTTGGTCTAAAAATACTCCAAAGGGGAGGCTGAGGCTGTCAGAGGAGCTCAGAGCCCCCGGTGCTCCCCGGGAGTCGCTCACGCCTGAAACCAGGGGACAGAGGTTTTCTCCAGGACCCTTCCCAGAGCAAGGCCCTGGCGATAAAAACCACCGCTGCACTTCCCGGGAAGTCACCCCATTCACCCTGCCCAGTCCCACCGTCTGAGGAAGGAGCCCCAAGGCCAGACCCAGCGTTTGAGTGGGGACATGCTCCTTCTCCGCTAGCCCAGACAACGACGAGAGCACAGGAAGCCTCATTAAGCCGCCAACTAACAACAGCAAACTCACAGCTGCATCAGGACCCACGCGTGGTCCCACCCTGTGCTGCCCACCGTGGGTTTGCGCTGTGGCACGGAGCGACGCCGAGTTCCCACTTTTTTTTGAAGAGACGCTTAAAACATGGCAGGGAGAGGATGCTTAACCCTCGCGGGGGGCAGCCGCCGCACCAACACCTTGTGACCGCCACATTTCTCTATGGCAGCGCCGCGATCCCACGTCCGCTCCGGCCCCATCACGGACATTGCCAGCGAGCCCCCACACCGCACCGGCAGCGCGGGTTCAAAATCAAAGCTTGAGTGGCTTTCCAGCATTCCTACGTGTCTGAGACCACAAGGTCTAAAAGCAAGCTTTGGGGGGGGTAGGCTGCAGTCACCTTGTGACCGCCACATTTCTCTATGGCAGCGCCGCGATCCCACGTCCGCTCCGGCCCCATCACGGACATTGCCAGCGAGCCCCCACACCGCACCGGCAGCGCGGGTTCAAAATCAAAGCTTGAGTGGCTTTCCAGCATTCCTACGTGTCTGAGACCACAAGGTCTAAAAGCAAGCTTTGGGGGGGGTAGGCTGCAGTTACAAAAAGCGAG
>NW_010536441.1:0-1217 GCF_000687285.1 Phaethon lepturus | reverse complement strand
TGTCAGGCGTGCCAGTTCCGTACCGTCCGCCGCTCCCCGGCCTGGCTGCGCTCCCGCAGCCGCAGGCACCAACAAGCACGCGCCTGCGATACCGCAGGAAAAGGAGCGCGTGTAAGCATGTAGACAGGCATGCGCTCACACGTACGTGCACATGCATGCGCGCGTACACGCACAGAGAGAACCAGCGCTGCTGCCCGCAGCGACCCGCCGGACCCCAGCAGCCGGGGGCGATGCTCCTTCCCCGGCAGCCTGCCGGGACGTTACTGCCGGTACCAACAGCAGCGCTGAAACTACCAGCCCTGAATCTGCGCGTGAAACGGGTCCGAGTGCGGCGTTACGCTCCATTTGCTGCCGCAGCCCCACTCCATGAGCCCGAGACGGCCAAAACCAGCAGCAAAGCACCACCACCGCCCACCCGGCCAGCCCTTCCCTGCCTTTTCTTCAGGGGCACTGCCGGCCGCTCTCCCCCAGCCTCATTTCACACAAAAACGCATCAAACGTTTGCGTTGCAGGTGCGGCAGAAACACAAGTCGGAGCTGACCCCCAAAGGAAGAGCAAGGGCAAAATAAAAGCCGTATCAGCGCACGACCTGTTTCTTCCTCTTTTTGCAGCCCTGGGAAAAATCAATAAGATGCAGTGAACCCAACTCAGCTAGAATCCCGTAAGTAATTAGGATTAGCAGGCTGGGAGATGAAGAAACAGGCTGCATGTGTGTCTGGGCTGGGAGGGACCATTTTGTGGGCGTACGGTACCCAGCTTAGTTGATGCAAATAAAAAGAACAGCTCTTGAAATGGGTTTTCTGGCAGGATGGCAACAGGGAATGGTAACGACCTGATTTGCTTAGAAAGAAGAAAATCTAACGAGGGCAATTTAGCGTGCTGAAGCTCTGAGGGGAGCAGGACGGGGACCCCACCGGTGAATCAAGATTTGTGCTTGATGCCGGCTCTGTTCCCAGCCGCTCGCTCCCCAGCCCGGGCTCCTCAAGCACTACATATTTCTGGAGCTCCTTCCTGGCAGCCAATAATCCACCTCAGTTTTTCACTATGAAGGGTTATATCTGTGGTCAAAACTGCGAAGGGGAGAAAACACGCTCCCTCCCCAATAAACTTAGCAGAGCTACACAGAAAATAAGAAACAATTAGATGTATTTCTTCGTAAAGAACCGCTCGTACCTTGATTCATGTCAATTTTCCCCAGCTGAAGGAACTCGGCAGAA
>NW_010536440.1:15369-41555 GCF_000687285.1 Phaethon lepturus | reverse complement strand
AGGTTTATTCCCGACTTCGGTGACACCACCGTGCCACCGCCGTGCCACCATGCACGATGGCAGATTTACTCCGGGGCTCCACTTCCAACTCTTCTTTTCCAAGAAAGGATCAGCGAATAGGCCCAGCCAAGGGTAATTTCCAAGGTCAGGGCACTTGCGTATAACAGAGCTTAACTGTCCTCTTCAGCTAATGGCAGCTCTTCCCGTTGCATGGCTAATACTGGCTGGTGTTTGTTTTATTTTAGCCGTGGCTGCTGCAGTCTTGCATTGAGCCAGCCGGTCAACTGTACTTTGGAGACCTTTCCTACTCGTGCTATTAATGCTACAGCAAGCAATCTCTGGGGTAATGGAGGAGGGCAATCAAAGAAAATGTCCCTCTACACTCCCACTATTATTTCCGTCCAAAAAATAATACTAAATGTGATCTACAGTTGTAGTAGTTAAAGGGTTAATGTGCTAATTTATATATTATTGGACCCCTCATGCAAGTAAGTGTTGTTCCGACTGCTTTCTGAATGCACAAATGTAGTAAATATCTCTGAAAGACCAAAGAGCTTAAGTGATTTACAAGGACAAAAGGTGTGTTACTGCTCAAATGAGGCTGCATCAACACCTTGAAATCTTTCCGCATTTAAGCCTCAATCACTTTGCTTAGCAGAGATGGAGCCCTGACGGTTTTCTACGTGGGGAAACTGAGGCAAAGATGAGAGAAAGGGTTTCGTCAGTGGGGCAGTGACATGCTAGGACAGCAGTAACTTCCCTGAGTGAAGATGGGTGCAGGTTTAGGAAGCTAATGCCAGGGCAGCTTGCGATTGTCAGGGTGCAAAGAGAAAAGATCATTCTAACCCAAAGCATCACTTAAAGAATAAAAAGCAACACTCACTTGGTACTGAGGACAGTGATGCTGGATTGTCCAAATTTCCTGGTGATTTTTTTCTTCTTCTAAAACAATGGGACAAGCCTTGCTTATCATCTCTTACACAAATGTCAGAGATATGCTGATCAGTTTTGGAGCTATTAAACCTCCACCCCCTTAGCAATCTACATTTTGGGAAACACTTTCAAAATACGGGTCCAAGTTTCTGTAAAAAATGAGAATACTTACATGTAGCCACTCACACGTTCCTAGCAGGCTTCTGCAGTTGTTCACACTAATTTAGTAAGAAAGGAATATATAAATTAGATACCAAGCTGGTGGGTAATCAGTCGGTGCATGCTATTACAGCAACAGTATATCCTTTTACTCCATCTCCTGAATCAGTAAATAAAAAATAGTCTTTCTCTGATATCAGATAAATTGTCTTAGATTTGAAAATGGGAACTGTGAAGACACAAAACTGACAAAAAAGCAAAGGCTGTCAGGGAAAGATCTTTCTGACATTTAAGCTGGAATCGTTTAAGGAGGAGGAATAAAAATCATACAAGATATAACAACGCCCTTATTTTCATAAACAAAAAATCCAAACACAAGATGCTTCCTCTGCACCGCTTTCAATTAATAATGTAAAGATTCTGCCACCAATTTTAAATCCTTTTTATGACTGCTGAATGTGGTCCTATCTTTTCTTTCACTTCATCAGATGCAATGAAGTGAATGCTGCAGTACCACCCTGGTTATTGCCCTTTTCTTTCCCATGCAGAATGATACCCAAATGTTTCAGGGTTTTTTTTAATGCTCCGTTTCTCTTAATGGCAGATGAGGTATTTAAATATAGAGGAAGTTTTGAAAAGATATTAGTGAAACAACAAATCGTAAAATAAAAGGAAAGAGAAAAATGAAGTAATACCTGCACAACATTATTTAAGTTGTAGGGGAAAATATTGGGAACATGAGGAGAGAAAGCTTTTGAATTCTTACAGTAGTGACTTCTGCTGTTTTGCAGAATTCTCCCTAGAAGAGCAAGGAAAAAAAATATTAATGGAGATTTAGCAGAATTTTGTCTTCTAGAAATGCAAACATTTATACTGCAACTTTAAAAATTTCTAATTTAAAATGTTTTAAATCCAAAATTTGTTAGGATCTACATTTTAAAATTATTTCTGCAGCAAAGTTTGTTTCAGTTTGACTGAAGCAGCAGAAGTTACAGCAGGGGCTTGTTCAGCCCTGCACTGCAACAGTCTGTCATTTTGCTACCTATTATTGACCTTTCTCGAACCTGCCACACTTTTTCAAATGACGCCAGATCTCTACCATGTTCAATCATTTCTTTATCCGGGTTGCGAAAGATGCACTTTACACTGAGCAAGTTTTTATTTCTCATAATCTTTACCTTTAATGATAAAGATTCATCCTAAAAAGTTGGCAGAAAACAAGCGAACAAGTACAAGCTCTGCACTCAAGGCAATATTGTTCTCTACAAGGAAACAATAACGCTTGTGTGTTTTTTTCTTTTTCCCCCAGAAAAGTTGCATTATATGTTGCTATATTTGGAAGTACACAGATATTCGCTATTACTGTCAGTCAATGAATGCTGCAGCTACACAGGGCAAGATTTTTTTAGTGTGGATATTGAGTAAATGTATTACTCAAACCAAGGACTACCCATGCTTGCCTGAAGTAGACTTAGTAGAAGGGAAACATGCTCTAATAAGGCAGGGTCCTCCAGCACAGCTCCTGAGCCTGTGCGTAATACCCTTGTGAGAAGCGTGCTGTACATGGGAAAGAGGCAGAAAACACCAGTGCAATAAAATCATCCCTGAAAGGAAATGATAAAGAAAAGCAGAGACTGAAGAAGGTCCTTCTCCCTTGGAGAAGCAGAAGACAGACTCCCAGCAAAGTCCCATCAGCTGTCACCATCCCGTTGATGTGCGACGGCTATTAGCTGTGCGCGCTGCAAACCTACGCTGAAGGAACTGTTTACATGTGTACCATCAACTCACTAGGAAAAAAAGGCGTAACACACAAATCTTCCTCTCACCAGTGAGATCCTCCTGTGAATTTTGACTTTGCTGACTTAATGTCCCGTTCATTGTCCTCGATGTTGATTCATACAGAATTTCTGACGTGTCTGAGAAGACCAAACCAAGCTCCAGATTTTAGAACTCAAATATTTCTCTTTTTGATTCTTCCTCATTGCTTAAATTACCATGATCACAATGGTAAGGCAGCTTATTCAGCATTTCTATCAAACAAATCAAAGTGTATTACAAAGCACCTCAAGGATTAAAGTCCAAGTCTGGGGAATGCAGCCTCCAGATCTCTTTATGAAGTTACCAGAGTTGAGAGGGATCACAGAAACTGCCATGCTGCTTTCTAGAAAGTAGATTAATGTGCAACATCTATTTTAGGAGTGCACATGTACCCCAGAGCTTTACAGAACTCATATGTTTATACAGTGTCTTGGACAACAGTCAGAGAGTCCCTCCTCTGAAGGATGGACAATTCCGACTGCTCAGAGAGACAGAACTAGGGAAAAAACAATAACTGTTCTCAATTTGTAGGTTGGGCAGTGAGGAAGAGATTCAGTCTGTCTCATTCAGGAAGCTGGTGGCAAAGCTGGGAGTAGACTTCCAATTCACAAATTACGGTGCAACTGTTAGTTGCAAAACTCTATTTTAGGATCACGTACAGATTTAATTTGATGAGCCAAATTCTGACAGTTCATTCTGCATTACTGTAGTTCCTGCTCTAAATTACTGGGTGCTACGACACTCCAGTTAAAACAGTACAATAATAATCACGGATCGTTGTAAGGTCCCATCTCACAAAGACTATCAAAAATTCAGCCCCACTGCTTCTAGGACTAGGAAAAAAATTGCTTCTTTAGGAATCATTTGGAGCTGACACACTGCACCGAGGTGGCTTTTTCCCTTCACAGCTTGTGTACAGCAGTTCAGCTCTTTCTGTTTTCCCTACCAGCTGCTCTATGAACACCACCGCTGTCAGCGGGAACTTACAAAAAAAATGAATGAAGACTGATGATTAACGAAGAAAGAGGGTGAATATTAATCATGGAGTCAACATTTGATTGGAACATTGATGGAATAGTGGTCCCACTGGAAGTTGTTAGGAGTTGATTTTTATGCCCTAGGGCAGTAGTTTTAAACCAGGACTCGTGATGGAAGAGAGATTGCTTGTGATGTTTTAAACAGGCCATTGTGGAAAACATACCTTCTCCCTCCCCTCCCCCTGCCCCAACTCCATCCTTTGTTGTGCTAAGTTGAGGAGCGTAGCCCAGGTCTGTTGTGCACTCTACATTCCCCCAAAATAACCGTAACTCTAAAGATCAAACCTTTAAACAGAAACAAAACAGGAACAGGACATCTCCGTTTGTCCTTGCTGAACTGCAAGCCAGCCCTCACCACCTGAGGCCATTCGTATTAAGTCAAGAAATACTAGTGTTGCTAGTTCTGAGCAACTTTTCTGTTGCTCTGCACACTCGTATTACACCAGCAGAAGAAGGAGAGTCTGGGACAACACACTTCCATACCTAAGCAATTCAGATTTACATTTTCGGCTATTTGCAACCTGATCCAAACCTCTCTGAAAGCAATAGGAGTCACAGCTGCATTAGGCAGCAGTGTAGTTATGCCCTCCTTAACCTTGGCTGGAATTTCTTGTATCTCTCAAATTAACAAGTGTACTTGCAATCAATATTGTATGTGAAGTGCACCGCTGATACTCTTTTTCTTTGGTATTATACAAAATCATTTGTTATACCAGATCATTCATTTTTCTGCTAGAAAAACCTGTTGCCTTCAGGCAAGCTTCATCCACATACTAGACCCAGCCACTAGAATTCTAAATGTAACAGACATAAGAAATACTGTAAAGATACTGCAGATTTACGGCACACATCAATTTGAATTGGACAGTCATAGAAAAAATCTGCAAAGTCACTCGAATACGGCTGCAGTCCGACGCCGAAGTTGATGTGAGTTGGATGCGCACCAACGTCCAGCTCTTCCAACAGTCCCGGCGTGCAAAATGGGCTTTTGCATATGTTTTCCAGTTTCTACTGCAGTTGTTTCAAAGGGATTTTATTTGGGAAAAGAGGAGAGGAGGGGAGATGGCAAAGAAGGGGCATATTCAGAGATGGTATCAATTCCTGTTGAGGTCAACAGATTTACGCCATTTCTCAGTGACAGCTCTTTGGTTTTCCTGTGGTGCTCCCTAATCTAAGCTCTACCAGTACTCCCCAAGGATGCAGAAACACAGCACGTGGCCTCTTTCATGAACCTTGCTCTACAAATTAATCCATACCATATCCTCTTGTCAGGAAGACATAACAACCCCGCTTGGCCATACACCAGCAGTTGTGTATACAGGCAAGGTTATTTTTCTAAATAAAGGTCTGGTTTAAAAAACACAAACAGACTTCATACTTGCAGCAAAAGGTTGGGCAAATGAATGTGGAAGTACAAGGGGGTTTGCATAAATTTTTCTGCAGATGTAGGCTGAGTTCGATTGCCATTTGGCAATAATTGATTTCCCAAAGATGAATTGTGATTGCTCATGGGACACAGCTTGGCTGCCCCTCCACCCATGTGTCCCACAATATGAAAGTAAAAAGTAAACCCGTTCCTTTAGTTTCAGCTACAGCAGAGACAGAAGTGGGCCACACTGCAACAAGTTCCTAAGAATCCCGAACTCACAAAAAAGAAAGTCTCCCGAGTGCACCCATGCCATAAGGAGCTGAACAGCAGAAGTCATTTAACCCTCAGTGTTGCATTTTATCCAGAACATTGGGCTTGTAACAGCCCAGAAACCTTCAGGTGCATTTTCATCCTTAGTTAAAGCTGTTCCACAGGCGAGTGATTTGCAGAGATGCAGGTTATTTGCTTGGGAGCACCCTGCCACTGTGCATGGACCCTGCTCCTTTTTTTGCCTTTCAGGTCACAGAGCATCTCCTGTTTACTGACAAATGCACAGGATTGTCCGCTTGCTTTCACAGCAGCTGCTTGTAGAAAGCAAGCCGCACGTGAAGTAGCAAACACAGAGGAGGTGGCTCAGGCAGCCTTTATTCTACCACTCTTGCAAAACTAGGTGCCACCTTGCAAAGGGTACGATGCACGGCAGCTCCCCTAAATAAATAACTTTTTAATGCATCTGTCATTTCAGATGTCAGAGCAGAGACAAGGTCAAGCTTGGAGAGAAATCAGCCTGCTCCATCCTTGACCCGTCATTCATCACTGCATTTGTCCACAGCCAAACAGCCCAGCTGGTTAACAGGGAAAATACCTTATCTGAGCTCTAAAAGGGTCCCATTTCTGCTATAGAGAACTTTATTAATAATACTCTCCAGAAAGCAGCAGGAGTTCTGATGGACAGCTTTGCAGGGACATTTTTCAACAGAGAAGCTTAAAATCCTATATCTTTGCACCCGATCCGCAGGCTGGAGGAGACAAGAGGTTAATTTTGCAGACAGCAAATGGTGGCTGTTTGTAAGTTATTAGAGATTCAACGTTCTGGGGATATATGAGCCTTGCCTTCACCTTTCCTCATGTATCATGCTGCACGCCATCATAGTCGTGTTAACACCGCCACACTTCATGCAGCTTCCCCCTCAAATCACCGGGCAATAATGAGCCTTGCCAACTCTTCATTCTTAGCACTGCTTTCACAGGATTAGGCATGGTTCTTAAAATACACACCCCTGAATTCATGCTAATTCACTAGGAGTTCAGCTGTCTTTACAGGAAAAGATTACTAGTTCCTAAGGAAAAAAAAACCCACAAAGTTTAAAAGGTGAAGCTTTGTCCCTAGGGTAAATTATGTGCTTCAAGTCAGTGTCATAAGTTGCTGGCGTTTGTCTGAGCGTTTGGGATTTTAGGAGGTAAGAGGAGAATGAGGGAATGAGAGAAGGAAAAAGAGAAAAAAAAAAAAGGGTATTTTTTTAATACTTCAAAGAAGTAACAGCTTCTGAACAAAGGAACAGCAACAATAATAACAAAAAAGAGGAGGCAAAGCAACTCTCCATTTGATGCAGAGGACTATGATGCTTTTGGTTCTTTGACTTAGGCAGAGCAACTCAGCTACGGGAAGAATTGCCTCTGGCCCCCTGAAAGGGAGACACTCTCCCCTAAAACCAAGTTAAAGGCAGAACATCTCTCTTGCTCCCTTGAACGTAGAGTAGGCAGTGAAATGTTGGAAAGTGTTGGCTCATTGTGCTTGCTGGGTCGGCGGTTGCAGCGACTCCAAGATGACTGCGGTGTGCTCGCTACCTTACTTAACCTTGTAAGTGCGTGCAGGACGTGGGACGCATACAGATTTGGTGCGGACCCAGGGTGACTTTTCAGTTTGACTCCTTTCTTCTGAGACACCTACACCTGCAACATTTTGAGAACTGATCATTTTCAGGCCCGCAGACTACACTTAACAGTTTATGGGCTCAGACACACAAGCTAGTTCCCACAGTCTAAAAAATTTCCAAATCCCACCTAAGCCGTGGTAAATGTCCATGTATGAGCACTTAAACCATGACAGTGCAAAAAATTTTCCACTTAGTGCAGCTCTCTTTCATTGGAAGCTGAATTAAGTTGTAATATTAACAGATGTAGCCCTGAAGAGTGGCCACTACCCACCGCTCACCGAACGAGGCGCGTCAAGCTGCTGCCTGGGTGGGTGTTTTCTGTCGGGAGAAGTAACCTCTTAAAGCTTTGTGTGATGGTCAAAACAGAGGAAAGGCAAACATTAAGATGACACATGTCATGTTATCTGTGAGCTCGGTCCTGGACGTGATGAGAGCCTACCGTGACCCGATTGCCTTTTTGGTCCTGCTACGATTTGTGATCCACTGCTGTGCGCCAGTGGTGAAAGGCGGCTACAAGAAAATTAGTTCCTCATCTCGTCGTATTCTCTTCTCAAAGATTTTACATTCATTTATGCATACCAGTTGTAGCACCCCAGTATTCCAAGAGCCACTGTATTTTGAGAGATGGCATGACCATATCTTATGACTCCTTAAGCACTCGAATGGTACCAGGATGTTGCAGTGCTTTCTGCTCTGCCCACTTAAGGAAAAAAAAAGTCTTAGGCTTGCCAATGTAATGTAGTTAGTTAAATTATAGCTGAGATTTTCAGAGACAGACACGCACTAGATCCAAAACTCCTTGCGGATGGTGTTGGCTGAGCTGTGTACGTGTGCCAGTCACCTTTGCAATCCAAGGCTGCACACACAGTACTGCCTCGGTCTGAGCAATGAGTCTCTCTTGCCCTCCAGCATTTGTTACCCCAAATCTTTTAGCATTCCTCAGCTAAGATCACATCATCGCTCTCCCTGTGCCGACTCAGCGGCTCCATTAACACTCGTTTGTTTGCTCTGAAATGCGTTCCTCTGCTTTGTTTCTTCGGACCTAACATTTTTATTTTTTGCCTCTTTCCTCCCTCCACAGGGTGACAGCTATTTTATCACCTACAACAAGAAATGCTGAGCCTGTTGTGCAGGCAAAACATTTGCAAAGGGGCAGGGGGTACACAGAAAGCAGTAGGAAATTGATAAGGGCTGTAAAGTAGCTTTATAAAAATGCCGACAAGCCTGTTCAGGGCACAGAGCACCTGCACCTCTGCCCCCGGCAGCGCTTCCTTCAGATGCTCCTATTGTTTTCATTACTATTTGTGACTCGATCATTAATAAATTACTACTTTTTTTCCTGTTGGCTCCAGCCACCAAGGGAGCCAGCAGGTGCACCACTTTTACAATTAGCCCTTCGTAATGCATGGTTGGCAAGAAAAGTTGTCCACAAGCTGCAGAGTATACCAACTGGATTTCTGCTTGATGGCCACAGCACTTGGAGCAATTAGAGGAGAATTTGCAGGAAAGCACCTTCATGCATCTGCTCATGTGGCCAAAAAGTTTGACGGAGGGGCTAAATCCCAAATGTTGAGTCCTGCTCTTGAAACTGGGTGATACAAACAGAGGGAGGACATGCAGGGCAATCCGCGGGGCCATGAGAGCAAGCTATGTCTTTTTAAAAACATAATTTCTACCGTGTATTATGCTATCCTGCTTTGGTTATCCTGTACTACACGCTTCAGATTAAATAGAAGCCTGAGATGGGACCAAAAGACTGATAAAACTGGGCTGATTTTGGTTTAAGAAGGGGCAGTACAGCAGCAAAATCAAAAAGCTGCTTATCTCCACCTTTCAGTAAATTCAGGCGCGCTCGCAGGCAGGGCTCTGACTTTCCACAGCAACGCTGTTCTCTGCATTCGTATTGGTAAAATTATGGATATACTGAATTCCCTTTCTAATATGATATGACTTAAATACCATCATCACTGCATTATCGTACAGAGGGATGCAACGCTTGAACAGCAGTTAAGGGGCACAGTCTGTGGGTTCCTTTTGGGTGGGTCAGGTCAGGGACTGTCAGCATCTGGAGACGTTTTCATCTCCATTGTGTAGTTTTTCCCCCACAGGAAAAAAACCCACACACACAAAAGAAAATGCAGAGCAGAAAACATAAATGACTTGGTAATGTCTAAGTAAAGTGAACAAAAAAGTGAAAAATCCAAGGAAGAGTAACTTAGCACAAGTTTCAAGTCGGGCGTACGGTCAGCAAGGCAGAGAAGTGGTGTTCTTGCTTGTCTCTGAGGCAGCTTTCCTCCAGTCCCTATGAACTTGGGTGTTTCACGCAGTTCTGGCGAAAAAGCATGTTGCCACCTCTGTTAGAGAAACCCAGCTGGAATGCTCAGGTTCTAGAGGAAGAGAAAAAAAAAAAAAAAAAAGATATGACTTGTCATATTGAAAACCACCAAAATTGGAGTTTGCATGGAGCAGACCTGTCTCCATCGACTCTGCTGTCCTGCGTTTGATAGCAGCTACTCTGGGATGCTCTGGAGGAGGAGGAACAAGGCCTGCAGCGGACAAACTTGGTACAACCTGCCCCTTCCACTGCTACAGGCCAGGCTCAGATCTAGAGACTGATTCAAGATTTGATTCACAAGATTAAAAGTCCTCCTCAAGGTTTCTTTCCATGAAAGGCAAAACCTAACATTGGATTAATGGCTTCCAAACAAGCGTTCCAGCTCCTTCTATCTTGCTAATTTGGACTGAACAAGAAAAGAACCTTCAAACAAATGTGAAAAAACCAAAAACCAAACAACTGTGTTTTTTTCACGTTACGTGAGGGCAAAATGAGAAACCTTTGAGAAGAATGTCTTACGAGATCTGCAAATCACCATGGATTCATCTCAGCAGCTACCTGAGGCAAGAAAGACCTCTCTGCAATTGATTTGAAGCAGAGGTCCAAACCTCTGGTGAGGACCCTACTCACTACACGATCGGGTCATTCATCGGGACCCAACAAGCATTTACCTGTAAGAAGAGTAGAACAACTCTAACAGGAGAGACTGCAGAGCTGTGTCCATAGCTTTCGTAGCAAGTTTAATGGATGGAGACAACGTAAGAGCGCTCTGGGAGAGGAATCCCGTCTGAGCCTAATCAGCAGATCCATGTCACTTAGTTCACATTTGGTGCAGCTTCTGTTACCTTCCTGAGAAAAAAAACACACCGAGGAGAAAAGGAGCAAAACTTCACGTGATCCAGAGGAATTCCAAGAAAGAAAATTTAAGGCAGGGCCAGTTAGGAAAATGTTTTAATAGGAAATCCAATGAACACTTGACTCAGAGCCACAGAATGAGGAATTTCTAACGTGGAGTCAAACTGATACTCTCTGCACAGCTGAGCTATAGATACTCCGATAGCACTACTTGTATCATGGTCATGTCCTGCCGGTGATATTATCCCAATTTTCTTGTTCCCTGGGAACTACAGGACAAATCATCAATGAAAGACACGTTTTCTTCCTGCAGATTTTGGTCTGAGGTCCATGGGACCAAGCTGGCAGGCTACCACATGCGCTAAGTCTCTCTTGCACGCAGCTAGGCTTCCTCCACCAAAAAGATAACAGTCTGAAATTATTTGCAGAATTCTTTATCTTAAGACATTACTTATTTATTACAACATAGAACATCATTCAAAATAAAATATAAAAACTCAAAGCAAATCATCCTGGCCAGATTTTTGTTATATATGCTATAGAAGAAAAATAAATAAATCCAAAAGCATTTTCAAAAGCAGGGAGAGGAAAATCACAATGTAGTAAGATACAATTAAAAAGGTTACATAAATAAAGGACACAACTGTAGAAAAAAATTAACTGAAAATTTAGAAACTGAAGGGTAATTGAATAGTAGCGTGAAAAGATGGACTACAGTTTGAGGCAGAGTACAATTTAATTTCAGGTTCAAAATAAGCTCTTAATTTAATCAAAATAGGTCACCTAGCCCTGATCCTGGGAAACGTGATGTCTACATGGGTTTGTTGAAGTATGCAATTCAAAAAGTAAGAAAATGCACTCCCCCTCCAATACACCGTTTTCCCTATTTAGAACACTGATGTTTTCTTTTTTTTCTTCTCCACTTTCAGCGTTAACAAGGCTTCCTTTGTGTGTTTGCTTTGCCTCGCTGTGAGCATTAGCCTAGCCCCAGAAACGCCTGGTTTGTTAGAGGTGATGTACCAAGGCAAGGGGTGCGTCTCCTCTCTCTACCCCCTGCCCCAGCGCAGCAGCGCGGAGCTCACTAGTGGCAGCGACTATAATACGTCTTGTTGAGGCCACATATTGTTAAGCCATTAGACTTTCTCCTGCAACCAACACACAAAGCCCCTTAGCTCCTTCCTTTTACTTGACCTGAACTATAGGTTCTGCTAGCAGTAAACTCAATCACTGTCCTTTCCGAGTCTGCTATTAAACCTTGGCTCTAACCAGCCAAGAAATTAATCTCTGGTGCCCGACCTCTCTCAGCCCCAGCGTGCTCTACAGCAGCTATACACAACCTCTGATCTCCATCTGCATGGCTTCATCTATAAACAAAAGTACCTTGAGTCCAGTGAACCCAGCCGGTCTCTCACTAACTTCATCTGGAAAAAAAAACAGAGCACGAAGCCTTTCAGCTTTGAAGTTTCACGTTCTGCTGCCAAATCATACCCTTGGATTAAAAAAAAACCAAATTAAACCAGAACCTCATGTCTCCAGTCTGCATCTTTCTAGGGTCCACACTGTAATGGGTAAAAAACCTTGTTTTCTCCGCTTGCCAGATCCAACGTTACTGAGTGAGACAATGCCACGCATCCCTCTTCTCTGCATATCTGGAATGCATGTCACTCAGGCAGTATTGCTTGTTCCTGGAGAGGGACTAAATCATTACACGTTTGTTAATCCATCATTCAACCTGACAGACGGTGGTGCATGTCGACAGCAATGGGCAGAGGACAGCCACCAAACCCAGGCGAGCTTCACATTCAAATTCTACCTAAAGCACCAGCATCTCAGGAAGGTTAGGTCTGTCTCTAGTAATTTTATTTTACTGATAGTTATAAGGATTGCTGCAATATAAAGTGCTCTCTAGAGTGCCGAGGAAGGAATGAGACCTCACTGCATGGAGCACAGTACCAAACAGATAGGAAGGGCGTTGTGGAAGAGATGCCCATGTAAGTAAGCGTGGCACAGAGGAAGTATTTGTCCCAATTTAACAGGTGAGGAGTCAAGGCTGAAAGCAATAAATCAATTTTCTTGAGGGCATGCAGGATATTTACAGGAGAAATAAGAACCGAGCTTCAAATCTTAAGCCCAATCCCTTTTCTGCCTGGAGAGCCGACGAAGTCCAAGAGAAACCAACCTCCCGTGCCCTGCCATGGAGGAGAGCAAAACCGGCTACGTCCCTCTGGAAGCCCCTACACTCGCATGGGCAGGAATCCACCTGTGTAAGCACTAAACTTGAACACAACGCGGGCTGGTTTACCATAGCTGATCGGTTGCTTTGGGATTGAAACAAGCTAATATTTACTGCCTCTGAATTTATTTTTTTCTAACTGCAAACAATAGATCTCCCTCTGTTTTATAATGCTGTCTTTTCTTCTCCATATAAGCTGTTCAGCAGTCACCAATTGGCTACTTTGCAATTTTAACAATAATGAGTTTATCTTTTATAATTTTCAGCAGATCCCTAGAGACTTCTCCCCTCTCACTAGGCGTGAACACACAAACCCTTGACTCGGCATTTGCCAGGAGTAAGGAGACAGAAGCCCCCACTATGGGGAGGGGGGAAGAAAAAGTGTTGGGAACCTTGTAAAACATATCTCCTTGGAGAGTCCCACCCCCATCTGCCTCTCTCCCCTCCAAATTTTTCTGCCTTCTCAGTTGTGCTGAGGCTGAATCAACTGCATATATGGTTGTGCTCTGACCCAGGGGTGCAGCAGCAGAAACAATAACCAAGCTTTATTTTTTTTCAAGTCCAATATCAGTTGTGCATACAAGGCAAAATTAACAATCCTCCTTCTCTCTTTACCCTGAAAAATACCAGACGGGGAACTCGCTGCCTTCTCTCATCACCCCGTCACTGCCCAGCAGAGGCTCTAGCAGCGGGGCTGCAGGTCTCCAGCAAAGACTCAATTCAAGAGGCGGGCTCCCAACCTCAAGGGCAGATGCAAGCCCAGAAGGGAAAACACATATGAGATCACCAGCAAAACTACTCAGGTAGTGCCACTATCAAGCCTTCTAAAGAGCAGCCCTCAGTTAACTCCTTTTAAGAGGTCTTTGTTCAACTGGTCTCCCTTCTTGCAGATCCCAGCCAGAAGCACGAGGAGACGTGATCCTTTCCATCATAGAACTGCTGTCCGCAACTATTCCTGCTCGATTAGCTTTGTCACAGACTTGAGACTATTTCTGGAAACTTTAAAAATATCTAAGGGGCACCTTTCCTTTTTACTCAGACACAGCATCTTTTTATGTTTAATAGAGAGATTTAAAAAAAATTATTTCTGCTTAGCATCAACATGCCTTTCTGTTAAAAATAAAACAGCTGAGCTAGCAAGAAGACTTGGGCAGGAGGAATTCCTATTTATAGAAACTTCTACAAGAGTTATCACAAGATGATAAGGATCACTATGAGCCACAGACTGCACTGGGGGGTAGCGTGGAGACCAACCAGACACAGGAGGCAACACAGCAGCTCGGAAGGGACAAAAAGCTTGTAGGGTCATGCACAGATGGGGACACCAATGGGTTTCCTGTAATATGGAGGAGGACACCCTGAAGGAACATACTCAGGAGCAGTGCATGCTCTTCTCCAAAGACGGCAAGCCTAGGATCTGCGACAGGCAGCGTGAGTACCTGCTGTCCCAAGCCACACCGTCTGTCTCTTTTGCATTTTCAGCAACAACCAAGCAGAAGAGTATCTGCATTGTTTCGTCTCCTGGCACGGCTGTGACAGGGTAGAATAGTCAAGGAGCAGGAGAGGGACCTGTGTAGTGCTGTGCAAAGAAGTCATCCACTGTCCCGTCTATCAGACTGAGCCTTCTCATTCTGCACCCAAAAATAAAGGATAAACAGCATTTCTGAGTTAGTGACAGTGAAACTGATGGCAGAAGAGGGGATAAAAAGACACATTTTCCTCTCCAGTATAGGACTGCCAAAAATATACAGCCATGAACAACAAGAAGATAGAGCAGATCTGATTTGAAACAATGGAGCAAATAAGCCAAGATAATAACAGAAGTGAAGGATGACAGCGATGTCAGAGCAGGAGGGAGTCGGACCAACAGGCTTCTCCTCCAAGCCCTGCCACCAGCCTGCTACGCGATTTTGCCCAAGTCACTTTGTGCTGCAAATTTCTCACCTGCAAACCTATAATTACCTTGCTTGGAAAATGCCTGGGTTTATAGATGTAAAACACTGAACATGAGCCAAGTGTTGCTGCCACCTTGCTACCCCTGGCTCAGTGTAAACATTTCTCTAGAAGAGTAATCAAATATCTCTGATAGTCAATGATCAGAAACTCTTCTGGAAGAGACTGGGTAAAATCCTGACTAGATAGAGATCCTCTGGACTTTAGTGAAAGGAGGATTTTTATCTTTTGTATCCAAAAAGAAAGCATTTTCACGTCTTGCTGCAGTTAAAATAACGTATTTTGTGCTTTTAGAGGAACATAATAGACATCATGCACTAAACCAGTGATTTCTGAAATTTCACCTTAACTCTCAAGTGTCTGTGTGTTCCCAGAGGACCTTCCATTACAAAGAAGGATGTTACAAAAAGCAGAGGGTTTAAGACATGCCATCCTTTGACAATCAGATAACATACATGCAAGTCTTCTCCTTATAAAAAAAAAATCCCTGACAATGCAAAAAGCTTACAGGGGCTTATTTGGAAGTAAAGTTGATTTTACAGTAAAGCTGATCTACAAGTGTGTTTCCATACTGTGCGATAGAAAGAGATGTGCAAAAGAGAAGCAGAGAGGAACGGAGAGCTAACCAGAGACAAGCATCCAATGTAGATTGCCACAGGAATTACTTTCTCATTTCTGGATTCTTTACAAAGCTGTTCTTCACTGGACCCTCTCACTTGGCAGTTCCCCACCAAAGACAGTCAAGGGTATCTTCTAATGGTCTGAATGTTTTCTTCTCAGGTTTTTGATGACACCTATGTAAGCCAGCCCAAGAAAACTATAGAATCATCTCTTCAAATTCGCTATCAAAACATTCTACCAATAACAACAGAAAATATGAGCATGTGAGGTTGGATTCAAAGCCCATCTCCTTGGTGAAGACAGTGCTTTGTCAGCGTGCGCTTTACACTGCTTAGAGGGGTCCAGCAATTTCCAGTGTCACAAGTGACCAGAAAAAAAATCTCTTTGCCTCACACTTCTCAAAATGCTGAGCCACCCTCTCACACCAAGAGAGGTCACAGCTCCCAGGCAGGCAGAAGCGACCCGTTTGCACCGCTGCCCGCCAGCACTGCCTGCTCAGGAGCCCTCTGCGCACCGCGCTACCGCTCTCTACAGAGTTCTCAAAATTGTCCTCCTGTACTTCTCTGAAAAATGACCATTCCTTTAAAATATGGCACCCCTTGCATGGTACACGCGATGTGACTCAACGGCACCAGAGCCACAGCTCTTATTTCCATGGGCTGCCAGCATCTCAGCACCAAAGTGCTCCTGGCGCCGGGCTATCATTTGCACTGCAATTAAATTGAATCCACTCCTTGGCTTGGCTTTATCCCTGAACAATACCAGCGTTTGAGTAATACATTCTCGGGGCACTAATACATCACCCGGGCGAACCCTGTCCATGATGTATTGGCGCAATACATCAGAGTGCACTCCCGCTATAAGGATCTATGGGCATCATACATCATCAAGGTGAGGCTGAGTGGTGATGTATGGCTCAGAAGATGGTACCGTGCGGCAGTGGACTAGGCCAGGACCAGGAGGATAAAGGTTGGCATTGCTGTTATCTGATTTCCCGGCGTTATAACGCTGGCACTGAATCAGCCTTCCTCGACCGGCATCTAACTTTAGCCCCTTATTTATTTATCCCAAGGCATCGTATCACTGAAAGCACCTCTCCTCGGATGCATCATTCTCACAGAGGTCCCAGGGGATGGCTGGTACACAATTAGTGGGAGTATATTCTCAGCTTGATGTGAAGGGTTTTAGCCCATTAACACTAATGGCAGCTGCAGCGCCGAAGCTCCGTATATCACAGGAGACACGCGCACATGCACATGCGAAGCTTTGCACGCATCTCACCCGCCCGAGAGGCACCTGCAGATTATTGGGAATAAAACATTTGCAATGCTCAGCAAATCCGCTGAAGCAAACAGTACCCGCATCGTTTGCAAATATTCACCCTCTCAAAAAAAAAAAACCGACCCCTAAAAATCAAACCAGAAACCTGACCGGTACGTGGAGGCATGCTCCCCGGTGAAAGTGGCAGCCTAGAAGCGTGGATCAGGACAGCGTCGTGGAGAAAAGCCACCCATCCCCTTTGCCGGCCCATAAGCCAGGAGCTCTGCAGGGAGCCTTAGTGCGAAGTCGCGGTGCTGTGGGACCCGGGGGAACGACCAGTGCGGAGAAACAGGCTGGTATCGCCTTCGACAGCTGAGGGAGAAAGGAGGCAAAGAGAAGTATTTGCTGCCCTAGAGTCTTTCTCTTCACCCCACCCTTTTGCAAATAACAAAATAAAATTAAAGTTTATAGCGATATAAGGCCCAGTGGATACACCTGGGGACATCTGCTCAGGAGGAGAGTGGCAGAAGATATCCCTAAATGAGCACAAAGGCCAGTTCCTATGACGTATGTCATGCGTCATCGGAGCCTGCGCCTGGGCACTCTGATCCAGTGCTCGGGACAGCGACGTCCTGGGGAGCAAAGGTGGCTAAAACTAATCTCTGTGCTCCTTATGGAGTCGCTCAGGGTCTCCCATAAAGCAGACTTATTACCCCTGTGAAAAAAATAACAGGTATAATAAAACACATATATCCCAGCCGACACCTCTGCCCAGCCCAACCAGCCCTGAGGGGCACCGAGGAGCAGCGGGAAGGACTCCGGCCAAGTCACAGCATGTCCTTCTACCCCTCCAGCTCCTCGGGGCAGGATGTGACCCGCAGCACAAGCAACCACCGCCTCTCAGGACCATCACAAGGAGACTGCTCTCCTCACGGCACGCAGGGAGGAGGCTGGCACTGCCAGTGCTGACACCGTTTGGGAAAGAGCCAGCCTGCCCTGCCCTGCGCACCCAGCTGCCTCGGTTGGTGGCGTGTGAACCCAAGCTCTGTGTCTCTATTAGAAGGTCAAGTCCAGCTGTACTCAAAAATAGAAACACATCTGGATTTCCCTCCAGATGTAGCCCCAAATGATGCAACCAAGATGACAGTTTTCTTAATGTAAAAAAAAAAAATAATTAAAAAATACTAAGGCATTGACTGAAATAATTTCTCAGACTCTCAATCCAGTCTTTGAAAACAACCTGGAAGTGACATTCTCATTAATTACACACCATGCACCCGGAAAATGACAGCACTGCCGAGATGACAGTGACAAGAACACAGAAAACAGCTTGGGCAGGTGGATACCAAGCACACCGTCATGAAAAAATACCCGTTTTCATACAGGTGAGGATGGCCAGGGCTCAGCGAGGAGCAGGAGCAACGCTGATGTTAGCAGACCATTTCTGCAGCGGAGCCACAGCAAGCAACGGGTAAAGGCACCCTCCCGTCACACCTGGCTGACACACAGAGGGAACTTCTAGCAGTGTTTCCCCTTGTAAAGCCAAGACACGCTCAGCCTGGACGACTCTCTTCTCTTTGTATACTCTCTGAGCTGCTATGAGTGCAGCGTGATGGATTACTGGAGCTGGGAGGGTTCCCCATCACGACACAGACTACGAGCAAAGTCAGAGGTCTTCCCCTTGCTGACTCCTGTGCCAGTCAATAGGAAGTAGATGTAAACTGTAAGCACCAAAATAAGTGGGAAAAAATGTTTGGTGCTTCCACAGTGACAGAAGACTTTGCAAATTCATATAAGGCAGAACACAAAGAGCAGCAAATGCTCTTTAAAACAGGAAAGAAACTGGCTAGGGTGAGTGGCGGAATGGGAGAAACAGCCTGGTAGTTTACACACTACTGAAGGACTTGGAAAACCCGGGTTTACTGGTCTGCAATGAACCCATAAACTTCTATGCACCACCGGTGAAACTGGAGAACTGCACTTATCCCAAAACTCAAGAACCACTTACAAGAACTTTAGCAGTCGGGTTAAATCTCGTCGAAACTGCAAAACGTGCTCACTTCATTGAAACTACCACCTGAAACAACAGTGTTTGTGAACCAGCTTGGAACATGAGATACCCAGTGGATGGAGCTGGCAAGGTGCTGCTCGAGCACAGGCTACATCTGCACGTCTGCCTGCGAAGAGGAGGAACGACCAAGAGCGCGCAAGAACTTTAGCAGTCGGGTTAAATCTCGTCGAAACTGCAAAACGTGCTCACTTCATTGAAACTACCACCTGAAACAACAGTGTTTGTGAACCAGCTTGGAACATGAGATACCCAGTGGATGGAGCTGGCAAGGTGCTGCTCGAGCACAGGCTACATCTGCACGTCTGCCTGCGAAGAGGAGGAACGACCAAGAGCGCGCAAGAGCAGTAAGCCGGCTGCGCCACGGCGAGCCTGGAGTTCGTGCTGTGCGCGCTGCCGGCCGGGAGAGCCAGCGATAAGCAACGAATCTGGTTTGGGTCGTTCAGTTCTCCTGTGTAGAAGCAAACAAGACCCTCACACATCCTTTAGTAGCAGCAATAAAAGTTGCATTAAGAAACAAAAGCGACTTGAGAGCAGTTTCTCCTGTTCCCTGGAATAATATATAAGCTATTTTTTTTCTTCCTCCCTTTTTTTTTTTTTTGCTTTTAGAACCGCTCAGAGCAATACCTTAGTGAAAACAGATCTGTCTTCACCTGAAAGCACAACCCACCAGCACCCTTTGGCTTGCCGAGCCCTGAAAGCGTCGTCCTCGCCGGGAGGGCACAGCCGGGCTCCTGCCGGCGGAGCCGCTGCCGCTGCGCGTCGGGGAGGCCAAGAACAGCAGCAACGGGGCTGGTGGAGCCAGGCACCCATGAAAACATACAAACGCGGCACCCGCGCCGGCTGGGATGCGCAGGGGTGCAGCAGGCGGGTGCAGAAGCCAGCACAAGGAGCCGGCTGCACTTGGTGGCTCCGCTGGTTTTTCTTGGCACAGATCCGTTGCCTCCTGCCGCGTAGAGGCAATAACCTGCTTTCGTTCAGGAGTTGTTTGGTTTAAGAACGTGCACCTCCGCAGGTCGGAGCTGTGCAGACGGACTGTTTTCGTGAGAGCGAGCGAAAACAGAGCAAAGTTTCCGAAAGAAAGTTTATTTTAAAGTATTTCCTACCGTCTGGTCAGATTATACTTTTAAAAGTTCAATTATCTTCCGATAAACTTACCAGCCAAATTAGGAAACTAAATACATTTATTAAAGCGTAAGAGAACAATTTCAGATTTGCTTCAAGTGCCAATCCAAATTTAACAAACCCGCAGATCCTGACGGATAATTCCAGAAAGATCCTTCAGCTTCATTTCAAACTAGAAGAACAGATGAATGCCTGGGATATGATTTACATTTATTCTCATGTTTTTAATCAAAACTCACACAGTCCTTTTAGCTGGCCAAAACCAGAACTAGGATTTTATAAAAATGTATTCAATTTCTCCATGGAATTGGGGGATTTGAGCAGCTCTGAGCTGAGCTATTGAAGTGCTGCACAAACCCTACCTCCTGCGTGCAACACAAAGTCTGGAAACCTGGGAAAAAATTCCATGTACCCCAGCATTTTGCAGAACGATCTTTTATCCAGACGCTCTCCCAGCAGTTAGGTTAATCTCCTCAAGAAATTTTTAATGAGGAAAAAAAAAATTAAAAGAAAACTTCCCTTAAACTCTTGGCCAAGAGTTCAGAGACCTGTGCGTTTACACAGCAACCCGCAGCGTTAGCCTTCCCCCTGCGGATCCGCACCCTGCCACACGCCCAACGCCTGTCACGTATCGTATAGCGATACTCCTAAAGGATCGCTAGCTTAATTGATTTCCAACAGTGAAAACACTCATGAGAAGGGACTCAAAGCTAAAATTATCAAGAGCGGAAACATCAGGATGCAACAACGCGCTTGGTGAAACTTTATGTCCGAGGTGTTTCGCCTCATGGATTCTTACATTTCACTTGTTCCTATATGCAACGTGGGCTCCTGGACAGCACGTGTCGGTGGCGTTAATTAGGAGGAAAGCAATTGCTGACCACTGGTCAAGAGACACTAACACCTTACACAGGAGTCGGTTCAGAAGCTCAGTTTATGGGCTATTAATGTCATAATTTAAATTATTATTAATGCCATGTTTAAAGGGCAAAGCCCAGAAGGTGTGAGCGTAGCACCGTTGACTTTGATAGCGCTAATGGGGCCTTACCCAAAACAGCAGAGCGGGCCACACGGTTTTAAGCTGCCTGTGTTTATAAATTCTTGAGTCCCCTATTCCAAGGAAAGGGAGAACCTTTAGACATGACAACTCTTCCCCAGCAAGTTACAGAAAAAAGGGTGTTTATAGGAGAATGTGAATTCCCAGTTCCTGATGGAAAAACACCCTCCTCTTGCAGTGATTTTTGTGGTTGTGTTTTTGTATTGGGGTTAAAAAAGGTTTGATTTTGCAGTTTAGCATGTTGAGGCTCTCAGTGCTCGCTGTCGGCGGGTGCCGATTACCCAGCTTCATTCATCAAAGTGTCACTTTTCTGACAGCCATTAATAAATATACTGCCAGAGCCCCTCACACCTGGCAGCCATGGCACACTGCAACACGCCGCTAACCTAATTTGCTAATTGCTGCTTTCCCCATTAATTTTAGTCCTGTCTTGTTTGGTGTTGACATGGAGGGAAAAAGAAATAAGAGTGGGGAAAAAAGCAGGCAAGAAAGAAAGTTATTTGATGATTTCTGTTTATTTGTTCGTTTATTCCTCACCCTCCATCATGATTTACTTGGTCAACTTCTGTTACCCTCCTATTTACTTCTACTCTTTCTGCCAGAGGACTGTGGGCAATCCTAATTTTGGTGCTGCTGTGTGAAGGGTTAATAATTTTATCCAAACGTAAACCCAGATGTTTGTGCCCCCAGTTCTGCCCGCTGACCACCACCTCCCTGCCCCCCCAAAGCCACCCCCACCCAGCCAGCGGCTGCACCCCACCAAGGCCAGGGGTGCTTTGCCTCCCCAGGCTTGGGTCTCGGCTTCGCCAGCGCTTCACACCTGCCAAAATCCCTGTTCTGTTAATTCAATTCCTGGCCACTCTCGAACGGAGATCGCTCAGTTCCATTAATCATGTGATTTTCTGATAAATATCCTCTTCAAGGCCCAAGCGCAGACCAAGTCCTTTGTGACTAAGCTGGACTGAAACGCAGGTCTCCAGCCGAGGTCAATTAAGACGAGGAGTACCAGACCCATCAAACCTTCAGGCAATGATGAATTGCTGTTGCAGCGCTAGGAAAAGTCTCCCTGCAGGACACTCACCAAGCTGTTGTACTTGGACCACACATTGGGGTCCATATGCTCCAAAGCTTTTCTTTGCCCCATTAGATCTAGCAACGGCTTTCTTCACCCGCCGCTCCAGCTGCGGCGGTAGGCTCTGCCCGCTTTTTTCAGGAACGGGGCACTGATGCCCAGGAACACGGAGGCTCTTTGGGCTCCAGGTAGACGCTTGGCCACAAATGTGGGGCTAAGGAAGCAGACACACCTGGGTTCTATGAAGGTTTCCAGATCAATTATCCTTTTCCCTAATTAATGCAAGGAATGGGCACATCTACCCGTATGGCCGGCGTGCATCCTCCTGTCCCCTCAGCCTGCGAGCGTTGGTCCTTCTTTCAAAGCCTCCTTTTAAATACCAGCTGCTGGTGCAAGATTCCTGGTCCCTCCAGGTAACCAGAGCCTGCCACTGCTGAGGCACTCAGACCTCAACCACCCAATGCTTGTGATGAGAGAAACAGTCCTCCCTTGGCCCAAGAGCCTTGCCTTTGAGCAGACAGCCTGGATGACTCCCACTGTCAGCCTCTGCCAAATGCAAGAATTTCTGATTTTTCATTAAGACCTGGAAGACAAGAACGTGGATGCCAAAGGCAGCCAAATTCCACCTTTAGTAGGCACTTGCAGTCTGTCATCCACACGCTGAATATCCCAGTCTCAGGAATAACTCAAACACTGGGGACACATTTTAGAAGCAGTTGCAATGAGTTGCTACTAGATATTGGCAAAAAATATTTTGCTGCTTATGAACAGTTTTGTGCTAGACAAATGTTTTTCCTTAAAAAAAGAAGAGGGTACAAACAGATTAAAATTGGATCACGTCACCCAACGGGTCAAAATCAGGAATAGTCTAGGTTGTTTCAAAGTGTTGAGTAGGTAGGAAAACTACTTTTTTGAATCAGCATTCATATGACTGCTGCTAGGGGACCAGCTCAGGTCTGGAAGCAGGATCCAACCAAACCTGCTAATTCAGGACGTTGGACATTGTTTTTCCACCTTTGAAACATGTGTGTGTGTCCGTTTAGCTCTTCTGACAGTTAAAATTGTGCTGATATTTAGTTTTGCGACGGCACGGCGCTCCTCCCAGCTGGTAGAACTGTAACCCACAGCTCTCCTTAACACACTGGTGGAATTATTTTCTGTTTCACTTTTACCAAGAAAAGTTGGGCTGGTTCGTATTCACACCTTGGAAGGCCCCCGCAGCGCTGGGCTGCTGCTCCATGAGGTCCCAGCTCCCAAGGAGCTGAGCGAGACCCGCCACAGGCAGGGCCTTCAACTTCCAAAGGCCTTAGAAATAAATATACTATCCTGTTCCAAGTGAAGTTAAAAGGGCTCAGTAAAGAGTAACAGCATTTCAGCTTTTAGCCAAAAGCTTCAATTCATGGTCCTTTAAAGTTAAATTTACTGCCTCCATTGAGCAATGTCCCTGTAAAAATCCCTCCTGGCACCAAAAAACCTGTGTGCAGCTCAGCAGTGCTATGGCAAAGTATTTCATCCTAGGGATATTGCTACGCATCCATCTGCCTCTGTTTAGGTCTTCGTGTCTTTTTATTCCCTTCGGTGCTCAACAGCTCCAAGCAATAAGGCAGCACAGGTTATCATGCTCCCCGCTCCTCAAGCCCAGCAGCTTCTGCCGCTTGCTGAAGAGCCGATCACAAGGAGGAAAACCACCAACACGTCATTTACCCCCGCGACAGGGAGGGATGCAGCCTTATGCAACCCCACAGCTCTTTCTCCCAGTGCAGACAGATCAAGAAAAACTAGACAGGGCAGATCAATGCTCTACCCATTATTGTGATAACTCCTATTTTTCAGAAGTCAGGGTTACCTCAGGGCTTTAACTACTCTGCAGTATCACCCCTGTCCTTTAAAGATCATCCCATTAATTTTCTTGCATGAGCCCCAACATGCCCTGACCCATGGCCACTGAGCTTGCCACACACATTTCCTGCGTACAGGCAGGCAGGATGCTGAAGCCAAGAAGCCTTTCCCAGGGAAAGTTTTGTCAGAGCAGGTACATCTGCTGTAAAAAGTTTTGTTTGAGACTATTTTCTGACAAAAGAGGAAATAAAGGAAAACATTTTGTTGAAAAATACCAGGTTGGTTAGAGAAGAAGCCCTTTCATCTTCCATTCTCTGGGTTGGTTTTATTACGCTGCGAAGCCATTTTACTGAATTAGTATCGTAATCATGGCGATATAATGGGGGTATCGACACTGCAGCATGAGCCAGATCCCTCAGCTGGTACAAACCAGCATGGCTCCATTAACTTCAGTGGAGCCAATTTATATCAGCTGAGGATCTGCCCTTTAGTTTTTACTACAGAAAAGCCAGACTACAAATGGAAGAAACCTATATTAAAAACAAATATCTTCAATCACAGCAGCAGTAATGCAGAAAAATATTGGCTAAGTCAACTTTTATAGCAATGTTTTCTTTCTCTCCTGAGTACTCAATTTTGAACACTCCCCTATAAAATTTTCCAAGCCTGGAGCAACTTCCCTCCTTCCTCTGGTTAAAACCCACCTCACCTGATGGAGGCAACAGGGCTCTGGAGACGCTCTACTTCTTTGCCCACCTCAAGGAGCTGGAGCTGGCAGCATCCCTGGGTTGAGACAGCTTAAGCCTGAAACCAGCCAACGGGATAGTTGTGAAAACGGAGATCAGGCTCTGATCCGATCTGCTCTTCCTGGGAAACCTGACCCTTCCCACGAGGAGAAGGGTGCTCCACCAGCCCCCTTCGGAAGGCCACTGGGTCCCCCAAATGGAAGCGCACTGAGGAGTTCAGGGCCCCTCAGCAGCCTTGCAGTAAGTGCCTTTTGTTCAAAGCCCAGAGCTGTTAATTAAAGACTGGTGATTAATGGTTAAACTCCACGTGGTTCCTATCTCAGGCTTAAAAAGTCCTAGGGATGCTGACTTTGCTGAAGGTTTCAGTGCAAGGTTCTGGGATGTGAGTAGCTATTTATAGAGAAAGTCCATCAGAGCTCTGAAAGGAAGTGTTCCTTCCACATAATTAAGAGGGAAAAAATACCATTTCCAAAAAATATAAAGGTCAAATATTCAGATTAGGTAAACAAGCTCTCTGCCTGTGTGAGCTGCAGCCAGAAATGAGAGAGTATTTCTGTGTGCGCTTTCCCCAGCCGGGTGCGTTCAGCTCTTGGACTCGGGTTTCTACAGCAAATATTCTCTCTGAGGGAGTTCAGAATTCATGGTCCATAAAGCTGGCGGGCCCTCACCCCATACTGCGTTCATGAATAACGAACACAAAGGGCTTCCACGTGCAGGATCCGACTATCTCATCGGGGCAGCGTTTACTCAGTTCCCGGGGCTGCTTTTAAAGGGCTTTCCGGTTGCATTTGCTGAGCGGTACACACTTGGGTACACACCTTGCCAGTCCAGGAAGCTTTGGTAGTACAAGGCTGGTTTAAACAGCTCCTCAGTCCCTGAATGCTGTAAAATCCATGCTAGTCTACACGCTGCTGAGATATCCTGAAAAAGTTTAAAACAAAGCCAGAGCTGTCCAGACGTGTTGCAGAATTGCTCCACTCTGTAGCCAGCTGGATGCATCCATCCTTCCTGAATTACGGCCTGAAAGCTTCGGTGGACCTCCCAGCTTCAAACGCTCGTATCGGACAACGCCAGAAAAGTGACGCGTGGCTTCCGCCAGCCGCTGCGAGCAGAACGCGTCGGGGCAGCACCCAGCCACGGCCAGACCCGGCCCAGCCACCCAGCACCAGGGAAGGCTCTCTTGCTGGGAGGGGGCCTGTGCACATGTGGCACGTATGGCACATATGGCACATACTGCCTGGCTGACTAGGCCAGGTCAGCCACGGGTGGCGTTCCACAAACACTCTTTGTCCTGTGCTATATCCATACAAGCAGTTATTTCTTAATCAAAGGCAGTCATGTCGCTCACGTGTGATTTGTCCTTCATAAACTCATGCTGATTTTTCTGATTGTCATCTTGTCCTTTCAAGCCCATGTTTGAAAATGGGTTGCAGGAAGACATGCCCCATGACCTGAAGACTGACCGACCGGGCTAACTGTTGCCTGGGTCCTGCTTGTCGCCCTTCTAGCAGGCTGGAGTAACATCAGCCTTTTTACAGTCATCAGGGACCTCCCCCAGATCACCGTCATGTCTCGTAGACAGCAGCCTCGCAGTCACACTAGCTGGCTTTTTCATCATTTTCACCTTCAGGTGAATTCCATCTGACCCCATAAATTCAAATACATCCAACTTCTCTGAGAAGTCCCTAAATAGCGGTTCCTCCACTGCTGGCTGCCCCTTTCCTTCCCATGTAGATTTTGACAAGAACATCATGTACCTTTTCTTTGGT
>NW_010536440.1:0-15332 GCF_000687285.1 Phaethon lepturus | reverse complement strand
CTGCTGAAACACTGTATTTTTGAAACTTAAGTTAAAACAAATGAACATCCCCTTAGATAAACGTTGCCAAGTTTGAGTCCCACTGCCACTGTTTTAAATTTTCAGGTCTCCCTGTGGAATTAAAATTTTTAATTGTGGTTTTGGGGAGCTCCCCCTCGCCGTCCTGCCATCACACTTGTGGGACGCAAGTTAGACATGTTTATGTTGAAAACTTCGGTGGGGGTTCTCAGAGCCTAATTATTCCCTATCAAAGTATAATAAATCCTATATAGCTTGCATAGGCTTCAAGATTGTAAATCATTATTCTCCCTTTTTGACCTCAACAGTTAACAAAAAATGTTGGTACTGCATTTTTTTTTCCTAGTGTAAAGGGTGGAGTCAGTGAGCAGATCCTGTTTGTTGACAAAGGACATACAAAATCCTTCCACGGCATAAATTGTGAGGCAGGATTTTTCTACAGAACTGCTCACACCATTGCCTTTCTGACCAGCACTCAGCCCAAAAATCTCTCTCTAGGTTTTCTTGAAATTATTTTCACAATGTATTTTGCACTGCTGTCTCTCAGGTTTCATAGTCTTTCTACAAATGTGTTTTACAAAACGCTCCAAAGCTTTAGCATATATTCCACATGTCCCTGTTTCATACGCAGGCACGTGTTTGGGTTTTGGCTGGTGGCTGCTATCACTTAAGCTATGTGGTTTCAAAAATGTCTTCTTACAACTATCCTAGTAAAGGAGTGGCACTTCTACTTAGCCCATAATGTTGCACGACTGGAATTCATTATATGGTTTTCTCTGCTTTGTTTTAGCCTGTGAAAGAATGCATTTGCTACACAGTGCCCCAGGCAGTTCATCAGCAACAGGGCTCAAGCTCAGCATGACAGACATTACAGAATCATGGAATATTCAGGGATTATATTAAAGTTACAAACACTACGTGTATATCCTTATCCACCCTAGTGATAGTTCTCCTGGCTCCATGAGTAAGGTACAGAGTGCTTCCTGCAAAAAGGTGAAGCCATTAGTGGATAGTTAATGCAAGCCTTGAATGCTAAAGCGGTATGAGTAACATGTCTTTGGAAGTTTGGCCGCAAGAGGAGGCGGGGGAAAAATCTCACATATCAGTTTGACCTGACTCAAAGCTTTAACCAACAAAAGGTCCAAAATGATGTAAAATAAAGGTCCTAGCCTGGAGGAAATGGTCACTTGTGTTTAAGATCTCATAGACACAAAACTAGGCAGAGGAGCATTCCCTCTCCCTTCCCAGCCTACCAGGGTGTATGCAGACCCCAGGGACCTCACTGCATTATGGAAAAGAGTAGAATGAAAATACAATTAAACTGCTTGTTTTTAAAGATAGGTTTTCCTTGAAGTACTCTTGTTCCCAACAAATAGCGCTCTACTGCCTGACAACGGGGTGATCCATGTCCCTCCACTCTATGGACCCTGTAAAAACAGGACATCAGCCTTTGGACAGTAAATTTCAGGAGCTTGAGGAAAAAGACCTGGCTCGAAACTAAGGTTTTACCTAAATAGGGTGTCTTTAAGTAAGGTCAAAAAGTGTCAAAAGAAAAATAACATCACACCTTGAAGAGCAAGTTCCTAATACTTGGAGCTAGAAGATTATCTACCACCAGTGGTGAGAAGATTCATAGTCCACAAAGCCAGAGAAAGCAAGCATGGGTTACACCACAGCTCTCAAACTGAATGTAAAAAGGATAAAACTTCAATAGACATAATCCCATGCTCTGTTATTCTGAAGTAAATCCAGCAACTCGTTGGAAATCGGGAGAGCGTTACTCCTGGTTTAACGGAAAGAGAAGTTTTGCCTGATGCTCTTAATAGTTGCAGCAGAACACAAACATCTGGGTCCAATTCCCCACTGATCCAAGCCCTTAGTTACAACTGTAAAATACCTATTTCACAAGAAAGTTAGAAAGCCAGCATGAAATGCCTTTTTTGTGCTGACAAACGCCATTACAATGAAGTATCACCTAGACTCAAGCCTAACCAATTCCCTTTGTTTCCAATTTTCACACGCACCAAAGACTTACCCTGGCTTAAGCAAAACAAGTCAGTAACGTGACAACGGAAGATAAATGTATAATGCATGAACACCAGAGGAAAAGAGTTATAATGCGATTGCAAGTACAATGATAGGTCCGTTTCAGAGTGGGAATAATTAGCCCTTTAATTAAACTTATCTTGCTGCTAGACAAGAGCAATGCTCAGCAACACCTGGCCTGGAACGTTCCGGTCTCTGCAGGCAGCAGATGGAGCGCACAGACACAATCCACCTCCCTCCTACGAGGTCCACAGTTGCCTGTGCCAGTAATTAAGGTCTGGGACAATGTCTGACTTATTGTGAACGTTGCCAGACATTTCCTTATCTGATTCACCCTCAGTAGGTAAAGCTGGACTTTTCTTTTTGCTGATTTTCCCCTCATCCTTCCCCCTCCTTCTGCCATCCTAATGTTACACTCCTCATCTCATTTCTGTGCAGGGCAACACAGGTTTTGCAGCAACTTGCATGCAAGTGTTTCTTACGGCTTCAGCAGGGCTTTGCTGAAACAAATTCATCCAGGTGACAGCCAGTACAGGCCTGAAAGTGTTAGCCTCCAAGTCAACTGCTTCTTTGACCCCTTCTTGGTGCCCTGAAGGGGAATTAATTTAGATGTCAGGCCTTTGGGATCCTTCTCACATCCCTCCTGAAATCATTACAACATAATGACAGAACAGGGGCAGGTTAAAAGCTTCGCTGCTCCTGTACCCGTCCTCCAACAGCAGCCTGTTCGGGAAAAACAAAATGTAGGAACAAGTCAAGTAGATTTAATGCAAAATATATAACAATATACTCAATGTCTAGCAATTATATTTTTTCCACGAATTAGGCTATTTGAACCTAGGTAAACTTCACACATCCCATTATCCCATAGCAAGTAGCTCTGCAGTATAACTGTGTATCATGTAAAAAAGTTTATATATTTGTATATATTTGTTTATATGAAATCTGTGACCTGATAAATTATTTTGATGTTCCTTATTTTATCTTGTGAGAAACAACGGTGATCAGCTGTTCCCTACTTACTTTCTCCTTGCAGCTCAGGATTTTATGCACCTCTAACACAGCAGGATTTCGTTTTCCAAGCAGAAGAATCCAAAGTTAACATCTCTATACTGAGTGACTAATGTATCATACATTTAATCACCTTTATTGCACCTTTGCTATTCTAAACATGCACTTGAGATAGGACAAACACTTCACAGACTATTCAGACCCAAGTGGGCACACCAAAGCTACCTACAGTGAGTTGCTAAGTGAGATGGTTCTACGGAAATGACTCCCAGATCTCTTTCCTCCAAGCAGGAATACCTTGCTCAAAGCCCATTATTGAGCATACAAGGTTAGGATTGATTTTACCCATTTCCTTTCTTTTGCATTTAACAACATGAAATTCTACCCATTTCATCACCCACTCAATCTCAAGAGATTTCCTAAAACTTTGTCCAATATAATGCAATAGTTAATCTCAGTTCTTTCCATCTTAGTCATTTCACTGGGAGATGGCAGGACTAACCACTGACAAAACAGCTTTCACAGAACAAAACTCTCACCTGAGAAACAGCAGGTCACATTTTAACTTAAAATCCTCCTCCAATGATCTTAAATTAAGAGGTGTTGGCCTTGCATTTGTTGTGCTGCAAAGCATACTGAATGGTGGCAACGTGTGAATTTTTTTGACCTTAAATCACTTGAATTCTAGGCCATGGCTTACTTAGAACTGGGTAAAACAAATCTTCTTTTCTCCCCTTAAAACATGCAACTTGGAAAGGTTTCCTAGTTTGCTCGCAGTGAAAATTTGCATGAATTCTCCATCCAGTGGTTTCAGTTTGGATAGGTAACGTTCTTTATCTGAACCATTTAGCCAAGAGCACAATCAGGAGCCAAATAAAAAAGATACATCTAATACTCATGATATAATAGTTTTGCCTATCCCATGTGTCCACAGCATCCATCACAGTGGGGCTTAGCAAGAAGGGGACAAGTTTAAATGGCACAAAGAAAGCAGGATCTATGAATTCTATAGTGCCACAGCACACAGGGGACTCTTAAAGAAAAGTCAAAGGCCTTAAAATTTGTCCTTAAAATTTGGATTGTAAAGCCAATGGAAAAAAAAAAATTCTATAGGATAGAGAAGCTGGGAAAGATAAGGCTTACACTGAGGCATTAGAGTTGGTTGAATAATAATAAAACTAGACTCATTAATATGTTCACAAATAAGCATGCCAGATATCTGGGGTGACATTAATCATGGCTTGCAATTATTCACTTGAAAAATCAGCATGAGAAAATGGAGCATGATGTTTCATCCATGTTAGTACACATTCTTTGTGTGAAAATTCATACCAGAATTTAGTGATTATTATTCTCTTGTTAGGAAAGGTCCTCTCATCCCATGGAGCAACACGGATTTGGAGTCCTTTAACACTAGCTAAAAGGAAAAAAAAAAAAAAAAAAAGAGAATTTTCTAAGGTGAGTTGGTCCAATTCACAGAAAAAACAACTGACAAAAAAACACTCCCCAAAAAATGAGTGCATTTTAATAAATGTGAATATTTTTTACTGAACAGAAAAATGAGGATGCATTTGTAACTGATTCTGTACAAGGAGCATTTGACTTGGCCTAATTTATATTTTTCAGCTGTGAACGTATCCTTGAACATAAGCAAGATCATGATGGCCAATGAAGCGATCTGTAAGTTAGTTAGTTTTGTCTGTCCGTTTGTTATACTATCCTGCGGTGTGACATCCATAATTTAAAAGAAGAAAAAGACAGTTAAGGTAAAAGTAGAGAAAGGATCTGTTGAGATTATCATATTTATTTTTCTGCAGAGGTGAGAAGTGAGACTTTACTGTATATTGCAACAAGAATTCCAGATATAAGGGAGTGGAAGGAGATAATGAAGCAAGAAGTTAAGGTAGGTTCCCCAGCTCTAAATTAGTCCCCAGTTTCTAACAGAGTGCAAAAGCAGTAGCACAGGAGGAATCTACAACAGACCTAAGGAGGAGTAGCATCCAGATCTCAGCGGATCAGTTTGGGCGAGCAAAGGAGAAATACAGCTTGTGTCTCTGCATAAAAATGCTAAAATATTTGCATTCTTTTGTTTTTTTTAAATCAAGGATGAGGATGACCAAAAAAAAAGACATGGACCAGAGGGGTGGATCTAGGTGATGTTCTGCTCTACTTTGCAGCTCGGCTCCTTTCCCGTTTGCTCAGAGCAAACTGATTCGTAGGCAGCCTCGAAGACGGCTGATGCACACAAACTGGTCAGCCGGAGAGATAACAGGTCTCATTTGCATATGCAAAGTGGAATCAGAGTTGATCCTTGCTAAAATCTGACTCGAGATGTACGTTAGATTCAATTATAATTCTAAGCAATCACCTTAGCAGAATCCTTTCAAAGGTGTGTGTCCAGATGAACATAAGCAGACTGAGTCAAATTCTGTGTCCCCCACATCAGTGTTGAGAGGGCCCTGGCGCATCCCCCACTCTGTTACAGGAGGCTGGAACTATTTGTAACGTCCCATCTCCTTAGCTGTAGTTGATTGTTATATTAAACTAAATTTACTGATTTGTTACTGGGATAGAGAAAGTACATTTTAGATAACATTTATGCACAAGCAGCTGCTATTTGCACCTCAAAGCCCATAAGCCCCAACATTTTCAATTCTCCAACAACCTTGGCGTCTGCAAATGCAGTGTATTTGGGATCAGAAAGTATTTTTTAAAAGAGAAATGGATTTTTTCAAAGAGTTAGCCAAGGGCAGCTTTACTCACAAATAGAGGGGAAAAACTCAAAATCTAAATCTTGCAAGTATTTTTGACAGTTTCCTTGAACCATGACTCCCATCAGTAGCGCATGACTTTCCTACTGGCCAGTGTTCCTCAGGACACAAAGGGAGAGCTAGATCTGTACTCTACAAGTATTATGTCCAAATACCAGTTGTGCTTCTGGAAAGCTAAGAGGAAAAAGCTAAGACCGATCACTAAACAGTAAGGAGACCATGGGGTACGGGTGAGAAGATGGTTCTGTCTGACAGTAGGACACAGCTCCGACAAAAGGCTTTGCCAGAACGCCGTCCTTGCTGTTATATGGCAGGCCCCCACACCCTCCCGAAGAGACGTTGTGTAAGAGGTAAAGGCAACGTCTCAGTGCCTGAGCACGGCTGCTCAAAAAGCAGCCGAGGGCCATCAGCAGGAGAAAAGATGCCCCCAGTTGTAGAGAAGTTACAACGGATGCATTCCCAGTTCAGACTTAGCCTCCAGTCCTAGTCCCTTCGCAGTGATTTACAAGAGCAACCATGCAAAAAACCACAACAGAAAAGAAAAAAAAAGTGTATGGGACTAAACAGAGAGCCGGCGTGAATATATGTGGAACAACTTTGATGCAGCAAGAGGTTGCTCGTTGACACCAACAACAGGTTTGCCCCTCTCCCTGCAGATGAAATGGGGGATTGCTCCTCCTCCGTGCCATGTCTTGCTACCTGGGCTTCAGCTGCGAGGGCTCTTTGTTCCCTGCCGCTTTCAGCCAGACCCAGCAGCCCAAAGAGACATTCTGCCCATAGCATCCACAATCTGGGCACAATTAGAAACACAAATTGACCATTACGTCCTTTATTAATCTACTCCAATTTTTATGCTGTGAAAACACCTAATTCCACTGCTTTGGCTACTGGCCCCTAACATAACAAGTTACATGGGACTTGTCTCATCAAAATATCATCATGTCTAAATAGAGGATCTGTCTGAACCACAGTGAAAATGAGTAATGATCACAATTACGGGCTGTATAACAGTCCAATAAAATCTAATTAAAATGATCCACATCCCATCTGCCAACAGCACATAAGCAACACCAGCCATGGGGGGTGGGCAGGGGAAGAGAGTAAATAACACTGTCTTAATTTTTAAAATATCAAATATTTCACAGTGAAAAGGCTATTCATATTTTATAACTAGCTCCAAATTGTGCTGCCGATGAAATTCTGTGATGATTGTAGATTCTTCACCCTTAACTTAAGTTTTGGGGGCTGGTCCCAAAATCCCAGGAAGAAGTTCCCTGAAAGTAAACTTTTCAGAAGAGCCTGTGCAGTTTGAGTACCCAAGCCTATTTTCACACCGATTTGACAACAGAGTATCCTGGGTTCGAGTGACTTTTAATGACATAAGCACATTTGTACAAAAAAAAAAAAAAAAAAAAAAAGACTTTTGGGCATCTAATAATTTGTTTTCTGATAACATTGAATATGAGGTTATCAACAAATTGTCCAGAAGCGAAGTAGTACCATCCCACTCTGCCTGATAACAGAAAACATTTGGAATAACATCAGGTTCTCCTCAACTCATTGACCATTGAAGGGAACCAAAAAATCAAAGGACAAGATACAAAAGAGTAAGAAAAAAGGTGCTGAAGACTTGTTTGAAGGAAGAGAAAAGAAACACTTAGTGATGGAAACCAGAATACGTTTTCTCACCTGAAGGTGCCATGAAGTACACTTCAAAGCCATGCCTGGAAAGAAACTAATATGAGAGTAAAGAGGGAGCAAGCTGGAGAGTAGGAAGAGGGCACATATCAGTGTGCTTGAGATGGCTTTATGAGTGTTAAAGATTAGACTCAAGGCAACAGTCAGGGTCTGAATAGTTTTCTATACTGAAGGGACGTGAAGTAAAGCTAGAGACAACCCGTCCTAAACTCCAGGCAGCAAAAGCTCACACTAAGTTTCAGCTTGTTTGTCTGGTGGTAGCTTGAGCTTTGTTACAAGAAAGCGACCATGATTTCAGAGGAGGAATTCAACTTTGAATCCAACTTCTACCTGGAAGCCACCCAGGAACAGCAGCAAATGTGCACTACTTTAACAGTGGTATTCACTGGCGCAAAGAGACTCACTCTGTTAATACTTGGTTAAATCGCCTTTGTGTTCTATAGCCGATAGCTTGGTGAAAGGGTGAAAACTTCTCCATCATTTCTCCATAGCATGGGTAGTCTTTACAGTTGGCTCTCCAGTGCTTTGGCCTTACAGGACAGATGGTTCGTGATGGCTTGAACTACACCTTTGCCCTGTTGCTGGTACCAGCTTTCATCCAAGCGTTGCTCACTTGAAATTAAACCAGTCTGAGCAGCCCTTTCTGCACTTACAAAAACAGACGCAAGGGAACGGATGTGATCCTCCCTCCCAGTCTAGAAGGTGTGGGACCATTTCTGATACCTCAGTGGGAACTCAGCCTTCATCCTCCCTCTGGTGTTTTCATTTGGAAGAAGTGCTCCTCATTACTCGTAAAATCTTCCTAAACATACCTTGCTATCTCAGCCTTTTAGCACCGAATTCTTGAACTGCGGCAAAGCTCCCTGACTCTGCACCTACCAGGCTGCATCTCTCTCGAGGCGCACACAAGCCTTCCCCAACCTCTGCTCTTCCTTCACATGAACAAAGAGTGTGCTGCCAAGTCCAAAATACTGATTTTTAATCAAAGTTAAGAATTTTACCTCTTTACATTTTATCTAGTGATCAATTTTTATGTACAAATTTGTGAGCATTTCTATGCCAAGTTACCAAAGCCATCCAAAATTTTAAGTCTCTGGAACAGGAAGAGACCCACAATGAAAATTAATTTTCTACTAGCAGAATACACCTGGGAGGATGTTTATTTTTGCAATTTTTGTGATTAGTCTAAATCCATCTGCAAAATGGTTGTCACAGTTTCAGTCTCAGCGGCCCCGGTACTGCAGCTTTTAATTCCTCAGTGTCTGTTTCTCATGTGGCTACGGCCCGTTTTCCTACCGTTGGGCCAAACTAAAGCAGTGCAATTTTGCCAATAAAGGAAGCAGAAGGTTTCACAACTTTGCTTTGACTATGGTTGCTCACATCACTCTAACCTTTGACTGAGGAAGAAGTTCAGGAGCGCAGAGACACAACCACAGTCTCCAGCATAAGTGTTATAATAAATGAAAGAGGGAAAATACGTATTATACACATCACCTCTGGGAAACAGTAATCACAAAAGTTATTAAACATTCTGTCAAAGGCTCTGCAGACTCCTTTTCTCTCCTGCCCAGTTTTGTTAGCAATAAAGGCAGGCTGCTAATATTTGTCACTTTCAAATTCATAATTTACTACTCCAAAGGCAGCAAAGATACATTATATTTTCATAAAAGACTATGAAGTTGTCCAATTTTCCAAAGCTGCAGGAGGACTGAAACCCTGTGCTATGGCATAGGTCCTTTCATGCATTATGGATACGGTGATTTTACAATTCAAAGCAACAGTTCTCACCTTTCCCGTTGCCTGGCATCGTTGGATGCTGCTGTAGGGCATGCAGCAGCTTTCAAGACTGACAAACACACTCCCTGCATGAAGGCAGATGGACCGATGAGTCTGGGCGAGGCACCCCAAATGCTATCGGTGTATTTATCGGTGTATTTAGGGCAGGGATCTGGCCCTCTTGTCCAAGAGTCACTTCGAATACTTCAGTGGTCTAAAAAAAGTATGTTGGAAATCACTGGGATCCGTGTTTTCACTGCTAATTCTGAGTTAGTAACTGACAAAAGACGCAGGAAGATTTTAGAAACCCGCCTGGTATAAATAGCCAGCGAGGACGTACGAGACTTCATCTTCCAAGGCCACGGCATCCTAGCTTCAAAGCAAGTTGTTCCACCGGTGATCACACCTTGGAGATTAACATTGCATCTTTGGATTCCCGCCATTGTAATGAGCTCTAACGAGGTTTTGGTAAGCATATTCCTATTGGCTTGCTCTTGTGGAGTCTCTAGAGTCTAATAAGGCTCATTAATATAGTTTTTTCTATACTCATTAAGATAGTTTTTTCTGTAGCTAGAATCCTTTAACACTGGCCAGCCTATTTTAATGAAACTTGCAGAAACTTAATCTCTTTCAGACTTACGCACAGTATATGCCTAAAACAAGCTAAAATGGATTGCCAGTTTGCCTGCCTGTAATCAAGCTTCAGCCTTTTCCGGTTCTCAAAATGAAATCTTGCCTCCGCACGTTCTCTGAAGCCAGCTTTGCCTGACACATTAGAGCAGAGAACAGCATTTCCTTTTTACCAAGTTTAATATAGACATAGAGCACAGTTTCTTACTCTACAGTTAACTCCTATTGGCTTGAGAAAGGTTTACTTAAATTCTTCTAGGGAAATTAGAGCCCATAGACACAGAGCGGGCATATCCATATACACGCCAAGAGACATGCCAAGCCTCATCACATTCAGCAAAAGAACTCCCATTTGAAAATTAAAGACAGGTTCCAAAAGCTTTCTCTTCCTGATGCACAGATTTTGCTACGTAGTTAATTCTGCAAGATTTGAAATATTACTCTATATATCCTCCTTTTCCTGATACGTTGAAAATATCCATTGACAACATTTTTTGATGCTCCTCTTCACTTTAAATTGAATTTTATTCCCTGTTCTTTTTCCCTCCCCCAAAATCTTCAGATTATCTCCAAACTATACTTCATACACTGGAGAAACATAAGACAATTCTAGATCTTCGGTCTGCTTAATATAAATATTTCATTAAGAGCGAGTTCACTGTAAATGGCTCCAACTATAGAGAATAACAACAAGCACACAGCGTACGTCGAGTGGGCCACGTGCCACACAGGTGTAAAGAGAAGGAAAAAGGAAGGGGCAAAAAAAGAGATTCTTGCAAAACAAGAATCTGCATTCCCAGTGGAGGATGAAGGTCCCCACGCTGCCGTATAAAGAGGGCAATGCGTTATGCGTCGCTCTAGGGCCAAAACTATGAGGGAGCTACTAATGCCTGAAAAAACCTGGAAAGACTGAGCAGGCAAGGGAGAAGGGAGGTTTTAAATCAAATGAGATTCAATACTAACACAGCTGACTGCTATAGATCCTGAATCCAATATCCTACATGAGACGGATAATGATATAGTCAGTGGGAGGTCTTTCCAAAGGGGGAAAAAATACAGCTATATTTTGATTTTATTCTTTTTCTTTTTTTAATCCCTTTCTATCTTGAACCTTTGTAGAAGGGAGAGGAAGTTTGTTTCGTTTCTACTTTTTCCCTGCTTGGAAAAAAGAAAACCAATTTCATTGCATACATATACAAGAGACCAAAGCCAGAAATTCTCAAGAAAGTGGCGTTCAATCAGGAATTTGAGAGTTAGGCTAGGAAGAGCAGGAGATGAAGTGCTCTGGCTTGTGGAGGCTTCTAAATTAATTTGCTGAAACTTAGTATTCAAGTGAAATGGGACAACTTCCTAGCTTCTGTAAATGAAACCAAAATAACTGAAGTCGAATTAATTCCGCTGATTTACCCCAAAATCCCCAAAACAGGCTTATTTCTGGCCCATTCACAACCAGCATTACCGAGTACATCTGCTCGGAGCACACGCCGTTAAGTAGGACTAACAAATTCCCATTTTTGTAAGAAAGCCGGTAGCAGAAAGCTGATGTTCCTCAGTTCCTAACGAGTAGCGTGAATATTACACCGGGGATTTTGAACAGGCATTAAAAGAGGGTCTCTCCTGCACAGCCGCTGAGGTACAGCTGCCATACCCGCTCGCTGTGTGTATAGCCAAGGAGAAGGCGGGTTGCACGGCTCTGGTCGCCGGCGTGAGCTCAGCGACAGACTCGGTCACCTTGCGGCACCCATCGACTGGTACGGCAAATATTAACATGTGGCATAAATTACGTCGCCATTTCCTTGACTTACCCAGGCGTGCTAACGTTACGAACGGATACAAGAGCGAAGCAGATGACACGCTTGAGTCCTGACGTTACACGCAGGCTGCAACGGGCGTGCAGATCGCTCGCGGGAGCCGGCAGGAATCTTCTGGGCACCACAAGTCCAGTGCGCAAGCGTATCTGGCAGGTTATCGGGCAAACCAAGCGAAGCGCAAGGCTTAATACATTCTGTACCTGAATGCAGGATGGGGCTCATTTAACTCGGGAAAAAAACCTACCCTGTCAGGGATGTTCCACAGAAGCATTCCAGGTGAAGGCCATAAGATTTCTGTCAACTATACTAAAAGTTTTTCTCTGCCCTGCAAACAAGGGGTAAATACTCTGAAAGCGCTTTTAGGGTCAGATTTTAGCTTTAGACTTCAGACAGATACAAGCTCTCCGGCCCGCGTGAGCGAGAGGGGCTCTTAAATCTTGTCAAAGGGAAAAAACAAGCCGGGAGTGCCAGGCTACTTTTGCTGACTCCTACAGAGCAGCTGAGGCTTTTCAACCTGCCCCTCTCCATCTTTTCCCCAGCCCCACAGGGATCCTGATACCGCGGTTGACTCCGGAGGCCTCCCCCCCCTCCCCAAATTGTGCAACTTGTGGTTTAAAACCACTGATGAACTTGCAGAATTTCTGAACCAGCCGGAGGAGGAATGAGCAGCCTGGCTCTGCAGCGTGGGACCGCAGCTGGGGTCATCGTGTCACTCCCCGTCGTGAGCTGAGCAAAATCATCTTTTAACTTCTTTAATGAGTTTTATCACTCTATGGCCATCTCTGTACATGAACGAAAGCAACGATTTAACAAGTAATTTGCAGGATGCATGAAAGTATAAGCATATATTAGGAGCTCAGTCTCACAAAACAACAGAGAAATTACTCGTTTTTCAAAACCCTGTAAGATAAACTATATAATCGTAAAGGAGGCTGGCCATATTATACGACCTGTAGCCAAATGTTATCTGAGACCCCTCATATTGCATTATCGCGGGCTTGTTTTTAATAGAACATACTCAATGCTTCTGCTAATGTTGCCTGTTTCCATTTCGCGTTCCCAAAAAGCTATATTAGGATTGATATTGTGGTAGTTTATACCAGCACAAACATGCCTGTCCAATGTCACATCAATACTAATAGGACTTTTAATGTTGGTTGCTGTTTTATGGGAATTTTCAGACACTGTTGTGTATAGAGTATAAATATTTATATGTGATGTGTGTTTGTGAATACATGTACATACGCAGGACCAGCCAGACCCAGTTAATCAGCCAGTTTGAAAACTTCATTGCTTTCAGACGAAAAAGAAAATTATATTAACATATCAATAGCATATACATGCTGAGAGAGTGATTACCCTTTACATCTTCAGGATATCCAAGCACCCAGACAGGCCCAGCTACATTAACACCCTATCTGAAATATTCCGTCTCGGTATCTCTCATTTCTCCCTTACTCTTCCTTCAGACTTTCTTCTCTCTTATCTGCCTTTCCTCTCTACCCTTTTCCATCCATCTCGTTTCTCTTGCCATTTCCCTTGTTCATCCATCTTCCTCCCCTCCCTTTTGTCATTCATCACTCCCTTGTCCTTTTTTTCCCTCCCTTCTCCCTTTCCCCCCCCTTCCCCTCCTGTTCTCCTTCTCCCACCCCCGTTCCTTGCTGCCTCTTTTGCTTGAAGTTTCCACCTTGTGGGCGCGTACTGCTGACTTCACATTTGCTGTGGTGTGAACTTCACATCTGTGAGTGGATGACAGGAAAGATTAATAACCCCGCGTTCCCCTTCTCCTTGACTGTGGGCCTATCTAATGAATAAATATATAAATAAATAACAGAGCTTAAAATCACCTAAATAGAGACCCAGAGCCTGGGAGAAAACAATATTTTGCTGAATCTAGTCTTTAAAAAAAAAACCAACAAAAAAAAAACAAAAACCAAAAAAACCTGCACAACCTCTAATGATCTCTAGTTTACATACTCGGCAATTTTTTTCCTAAATAGTTTATGGGAAAAAAGAAAAGTTAGAGGCAAAGGAATGAGTCCTTTCTCCCGAGCCAATTAAACGAAGAGTGATTTAAAAGCAAAAATACAGAAGATACAAGAAATGTGGGGAAAAAATTTAGATGCCCCACAAAAAGCAGAGCTGCCAGACGGTGTATCAGCACGAGATCCCCGTCAGTAACAATGCGCACGGGCCGTGTAGAAATTACACTGCAGAGCCATAACGCTAAAACAAGGAAGGTATTTCTGGCCAGTTCAGCTTTTCCATGCAAGTGAAAATCTCCATCTTTGGCTCCAGACCTGATTACACCACCCGCAGCAACTTACCCAAATAGGTGTTTCCCATCGCAATTTAGGGTCGACTACTTTTTGGCCAATTCCCCATATGCAACTTGATCATCTGACTTAATTAAGTCTTAAGTGAAAGCAGAGACTAACAGAGCAATGAGCTCTACGTACAACGCACCTTCAGCATCTTTGGAGAAGGAGGAGGGGAGCTTTGCACCTAACTCATTCTCACTTGAATCCTTCACCTCTCGGTCTTAGGAACACCTCAACAAGATCTTTTATTACGAGGGAAGAGGAGACCCATCAATGGATAGCTGCAGGAGGGGACATTTCACCCAGTGAACACAGCAGCCTGCCCAGCCTCTGGCTCTAGGTCAAATCTGATGGAGGTCATAATGGCGCAAGTCTTGGGGTCCCAAGTCATTGCCCCCAGGAAATCACATGTAAAGCACCGTCGTAAATACTGCAGTTTGATTGAAGGCATTCAGCAAAACTTGGTGCACAAAAACAGCGGAAAGCAGGGGGAGAAATAATTAAATCAGGAACTCAGCTCCACTTTCTGTTCTTGGGCAAAGTTGTCACCAGCTTTGCGGAGTCCTTTGCGCAAGCACAGACTAAGGGGTAATCACCCACTCACTCGCTTTATTGCATTTTTGTTAAATGCTAGACAATATGTCCAAGAGAAAACATCCCGGATCTCTCATCACCTGCTGCCCCCCAGCTCCAGCACGGGCTGGGGGAATGAGCATCTCTTGACCAGGGTTTCTTCCAGAGTAATTTTTTTCAGGGGAAGGAGACCAGAGATGGAAATCGCCATGTTTATACGCGACCTCAAGAAGCAAAAAGTCATAGCACGAGAATTCTAACACAGCTCATTTAACCTCTGCTACTTTTCCAGTCCCAGCCACCTTCGCTGCTTTAGAGGAAGACTATCTCCTCCTGTGTTTTCATCCAGCTGGGACAGGGATTCCCAAATCGCCCAGTTGAGGCTGCCCTCTGCTAACGTCTCTGGAAGTGACGGCAGCTGAGCACGGAGCTGGGTGGACCCAAAGACAAGGTGACAGTAGGGACAGCTGAAAGGCACCATTTCTGATGTCCCCTTGTCCTCAAACGCCCGCTTGCTCTGCTGAGGTCGAAGAGACGACCACAAACCAAGCATTCTGCATTCACAGAGCATTTCTTCCCCACCCAGAGAGCGGTAAATCTGACCCTTGTAAAGCGGGACTGAGATTACCCGTCGCTCAACTCCACATCACTGTCTGCCACCGCCCTCCCCGCGCTTC